>NW_012036971.1:0-1173 GCF_000956235.1 Wasmannia auropunctata | reverse complement strand
TGTTCAAAAAAGCATTTTACAGCTTGTAATATCTACTTTTCAAATCGACACTTTAGAAAACGATCCTACTGATCTTTTATGGATTTACACGGATAGAAAAGGAGACTTGACTAATCTTAACATTTTTTACGAACTTTGACAAGTTCATTGGCGCGAATTAAAAATAGCATACAAATGTAGTTTACAGCTTTCGAAAGAGTGAACCTTTATCTTTAATTTGCTTTTCTGTTGAGTGTTGTACGATTTTTTTTCACCGAGTTGTTTAACATTGAAGCAAAAATGGACCTTTTTGCTTTAATGTTGAAAAACTCGATGAAAAAAATCGTACAATGCTCAACAAAAAAGCAAATTAAAGGTAAAGATTCACTCTTTCGAAAGCAGTAAACTGTATTTGTATGCAATTTTTAATTCACGCCACGGAACATCGCAAAATTAACAAAAATTTTTGAGATTTGATGCATCTTTATTTACACTTATGCACCTCCGTAAAAACGTCAATAAGTCGTTTTCTAAAGCGTCGATTTAAAAAGTAGAGACTACAAGCTGTAAAATGCTTTTCAAAAAATCTCTGTACAATTTTTCACGAAGTTGCACTTGAAAAAAATCGTACAACGCTCAACATAAAAAGAAATTAAAGATAAAGATTTACTATTTCGAAAGCTGTAAACTACATTTGTATGCGATTTTCAATGCGCGCCATTGAACTTGTCAAAGTTCGTAAAAAATTTTGAAATTCGTCGAGGCTCCTTTTCTATCCGTGTAAATCCATAAAAGATCAGTAAGATTGTTTTCTAAAGTGTCGATTTGAAAAGTAAAGATTACAAGCTGTAAAATGCTTTTTTGAACATCTCGATACTATTATTTTTGACAAAGTTACATTCTCTTGAATTTTGCCTATTTTTGGAGGTTAGAATAAGTGATGCTTTAATTTGGTTGAAATGTATAATATACACTTCTCAATAAAATTAAAGCATCACTTACTCTACCCTCTAAAAATAGGCAAAATTCAAGAGAGTGTAATTTCATCAAAAATGATCGTATCGAGAAGTTCAAAAAAGCATTTTACAGCTTGAAATCTGTACTTTCCAAATCGGTACTTTAGAAAACGATCCTACTGATCTTTCATGGAATTACCCTTACGAAAAAAAACCCTCATTTTTTGGTGTTAACACT
>NW_012036970.1:0-343 GCF_000956235.1 Wasmannia auropunctata | reverse complement strand
AATCTTTACCAACGTCGGAACAGGAAACAACGATAATATACAATGGCTTAATATGTATGTTAAATCAAACCATGACCATAACCATAACCATATTTTCAATCTAACCATAACACAATAAGAACCTCAATATGTGGGAAAGAGGTAGGGAATATAATAGGGAGTAACTAGATACTAGATAGCGCAGCAAGGATGAGGCGAGAGAGGGCGTTGAGAACACATGCGAGCGATGCGACGCGAGTGACGGATATTAAGAGTTTTCATTATTATTGAGTTCAGCGGCCGAGAGAGCTAGACGTTGCGACCGTTACCGTGTGTTATATATAATTCAGTTTGTTCTTCCACC
>NW_012036969.1:0-300 GCF_000956235.1 Wasmannia auropunctata | reverse complement strand
CTGAAACATTCAATAAAAAAAAATTTTTTCTATGTCTCGTGGTTTCGACGATATTTGCTGTAAAAAAAAAATCGATTTTTTTTCTAAAAAATGTTTTATCCCTTGAAAGTGCGAACAAACACAAATATGAGGTTACCTCTCTAAACATATTTTTATAACATTTGCTTATTAGGGGACACGATAGTGGCTTGGATTATTAATATTGCAAATAAATACATACAATACAATTATACGTGTTAGAAATAAATGACGTTTTCTTCGTACGATAAAGAGCTTTATAAAAACAAGTTAATAGGAATA
>NW_012036968.1:0-542 GCF_000956235.1 Wasmannia auropunctata | reverse complement strand
TGTGAAGGGGCTACAGGGAATTCGTTCAATCTTATTAAAGATTGAAGGAAAATCTACAATAATAAAATAACAAAACTAAACAGACCAACGGAATAACAATAAGATATTTAGACAAATACAATGAGATTTCCTGTAAAAGCGCGAATTAAACCGCATTGGCAATTGAGACCCCTCATTGATCAATAAACTTTCTCCGCGTTCCACTTATTTAAACCGCGTCGGGGATTGAGTCTCATTTTTATTAATTAATAAAATGGTAAAAGTTTTCGCGATATTTAAACAACCACGTGCCGGGACTCGCAAAAGTTTTGGATAAATAAGAATAAGATTGCTAAATTTCTCGCGCCTATATAATTGACTACGTGCCGAGTCTCGCCAATGTTTTGGATAATTAAATATAAAATTGTTAAATATCTCAACCCTAATTAAACGATCACGTTTCGTTACATGCGATCATCTTTGATAATTAATAACAAAAATGTTAAATTTACTCGCACCCATTTAAACGACCAAATTCCGGATATCGTCAATGTTGTAATTAA
>NW_012036967.1:0-607 GCF_000956235.1 Wasmannia auropunctata | reverse complement strand
GCGTAAAATTACTTATACGCTTATCCGCTGGCTGTTTTCAGTCGGCAAGAGAATGAAAATCTCTCTGTCCTATCTCTGGAAAATTTGCGAATAGCATGGATAGTTTTCTTTTAAATATGGTCGTGTATATTGCATGCTTGCGTTTATTTTTATAAATACATGTGACGCATGAGAATAATCTTGTGTGGTGTCTAACACATATTTCTTTCAGTGACTAAAATATAAATTTAAAGTACCCGTGTTAGTAGGAGGTGGCACTGCGAAAGCACGGAAGAGCTTACGAAGGACGCTTAAATGCGTGAAGGGGCTACAGGGAATTCGTTCAATCTTATTAAAGATTGAAGGAAAATCTACAATAATAAAATAACAAAACTAAACAGACCAACGGAATAACAATAAGATATTTAGACAAATACAACGAGATTTCCTGTAAAAGCGCGAATTAAACCGCATTGGCAATTGAGACCCCTCATTGATCAATAAACTTTCTCCGCGTTCCACTTATTTAAACCGCGTCGGGGATTGAGTCTCATCTTTATTAATTAATAAAATGGTAAAGTTTTACGCGATATTTAAACAACCACGTGCCGGGACTCGCAAAAGTTTT
>NW_012036966.1:0-305 GCF_000956235.1 Wasmannia auropunctata | reverse complement strand
TCACTTCAATAAGTTAGATAAGGACATTCCACGTGTTTGAGCGAGACAGAAGATATTGTAAGAAGTTCATTTAGAGATACCACTGACACTGAAGACTCTGCTTTATCGACTTCGTACAAATTTGGCCGACCTTTCAGCATCCTCTTAACAAAGAAATATTTTCCTGTATGAAATAATTTTCACGATTTTGTATCTGCTGTAATCTACGATTTTGCTGTCTACGAGACAATTTGCTGAAACTTTTCAGCTTTGGCATTATGTAGTTGGTTATCGATCTGTACAATAATATTTAAAAATTAATTTTT
>NW_012036965.1:0-581 GCF_000956235.1 Wasmannia auropunctata | reverse complement strand
ATTGGCGTCTTCATCATAATATTACGACAATGATCGCTAATTAGTTTTTTTCTAAGCTTTTTCGTGCTACATACCCAGCAAAATATGCAATAGCATTCTCATCGTAAGTACTTAATGAATTTTTATTCCCTGTAGCTTCGATGTTATCATACTCTTCGAGAATTTCAATATCATCATCAAATAATGTATCCTCGGGATCAATTTCATTTTGTGTATCTATATGACTCGCACCCATAGAATTTTCTATTGATTTAACTAACTTTGTGGGCGGATTAATAAGACACTCAGCTTCTGGACACTGCACATTGGCTCTGTCACTTGTATGGATATATCCTATACATAATATATGTCTTATAGTATATCGCAGCATTTTTGAAGTAGGATTAGGAGTAAATCCACCGCGTTGTCTGAATTTTGAAAATAAATGTTCAACAGAATCTTGATTACACAATCCTGTCGCAAGTTCAAACATTTTATATTCCATTTTTATGTCAGTGTACGTTCCTAAAATAGCTTGTACAGTTAAATTAAATCCTCTTAAACATGGAAAGATCGGAAGAGCACACGTCTGAACTCCAGTC
>NW_012036964.1:0-690 GCF_000956235.1 Wasmannia auropunctata | reverse complement strand
GCACGATTATTATATCTTGTACGTAAATATAATTTTACACGGATTAAATATTCCAATGGTTTCAATCGATGTTTATAACATGGATTATTTTCATGAAACCATTCTGAATTAATTTTATTCGTTTCTCTTATGCATTCTTTTGTAATATTTTGTAAAATTCCTGTCGATGCCCAATATCGTTCCCAGTTACAATTAAATGTATGTAATTGAATTTCGACCATCTTTGCAAAAAAAGTTGTTGGTCGTATTAATTTCGTAACTGTAGGAGCATCTTCATCAGGATTTGAATACTCTCGCAGCTCTATATATTTTTCATTTGCTGTTGCTTCATCCATTGGCGTCTTCATCATAATATTACGACAATGATCGCAATTAGTTTTTTCTAAGCTTTTTCGTGCTACATACCCAGCAAAATATGCAATAGCATTCTCATCGTAAGTACTCAATGAATTTTTATTCCCTGTAGCTTCGATGTTATCATACTCTTCGAGAATTTCAATATCATCATCAAATAATGTATCCTCGGGATCAATTTCATTTTGTGTATCTATATGACTCGCACCCGTAGAATTTTCTATTGATTTAACTAACTTTGTGGGCGGATTAATAAGACACTCAGCTTCTGGACACTGCACATTGGCTCTGTCACTTATATGGATATATCCTATACATAATATATGTCTTATAGTA
>NW_012036963.1:0-377 GCF_000956235.1 Wasmannia auropunctata | reverse complement strand
TCTAAAAATAGGCAAAATTCAAGAGAGTGTAACTTCGTCAAAAATGATCATATCGAGATGATCAAAAAAGCATTTTACAGCTTGAAATCTCTACTTTCCAAATTGATACTTAAGAAAACGATCCTACTGATCTTTCATGGAATTACACGGATAGAAAGGGAGACCCGACGAATCTCAAAATTTTCTACAAACTTTGACAAGTTCCATGGCGTGGAATAAAAATCGCACATAACAGGGTTTACAGCTCTTGAAAGAATGAATCTTTCTCTTTAATTTGCTTTTTTGTTAAGCGTCGTACGATTTTTTTCACCGAGTTATTCAACATTAAAGGAAAAAAGGTTCCTTTTTGCTTCAATGTTGAATAACTCGGTGAAAAA
>NW_012036962.1:0-722 GCF_000956235.1 Wasmannia auropunctata | reverse complement strand
GGGCCGTCCCTGGCTGCCGGTCTTATCCTCCGGGGCGCCCTGTCGCGTTGCCGACTACGGGGTCTCTAGCCCGATCTGGGGGCGTAGAGTGGCCATCCCCTTTGTCCTCGCCTTAGCTGACTCGCACCGGAACCTGGAATGAAGCTCGGCAGCTTAATTGCTCTCAAATGGTGTAAAGGAACGCGGACTCAAATACGACCTGTACATGTTGCTTCTTTGTCCTTGTGGTCCTCTTCTCGTGGCTGCTGCGACGTCGGTGAGACGGGTGAAATCTTACAAAGTCTCCGGGAGCCGCCGATATGCTAAGTTAAATAATCGAGATCGCTACGGACTAAAAAGTGATTACGAACGATACTCGGTATTCGGGCGCGGGGGGCCACGCAAACGTAGTCCCGCGGCCCGCGCCACGCGTCCGCCTCCGAAAATCGGAAGGACACAGGACTCGAAACTACCGCCCGCGGTCAGGTCCGCAGATTCCTTGTGACGGACGGTCCAAAAAGGGACGTCCCGTCACAACACATTATATGGAATAACAATGAAGATGAAAAAAATAAGTGTAATATGCTTTGTATTATGTATGGCAAGATATTGTAGATAGTCGTTTCGAAATTTTTCCTTTTATATAGATACACTTCTCAACAAAATTAAAGCATCACTTACTCTATCCTCTAAAAATAGGCAAAATTCAAGAGAGTGTAACTTCGTCAAAAATGATCGGATCG
>NW_012036961.1:0-413 GCF_000956235.1 Wasmannia auropunctata | reverse complement strand
AAATGGAGATATGACAAATCGCAAAATTATTTCCTAACTTTGCAAAGTTCCACGGTTCCACGAAATAAAAATTGCACAAAAACGAGGTGTACAGTTTTCGAAAGAATGAATATTTTTCTTTAATTTGCTTTTTTGTTAAGCGTTGTACGATTTTTTTTCACCGAGTTATTCAATTTTGAAGTAAAAATGACCTTTTTTGCTTCAAAAAAGCAAAAAGCAAAAAAGAAAAAGATTCATTCTTTCGAAAACTGCACGTTTTTGTGCGATTTTTATTTCGGGCCACGAAACTTTGCAAAGTTAGGAAAAAAATTTAGCGATTTGTCATATCTCCATTTGTATCAATGCGACTCTGAAGAAAGTCAGTTAATCGTTTTCTAAAGTACCAACTTAAAAAATGGAGATTTCAAACTGTA
>NW_012036960.1:0-626 GCF_000956235.1 Wasmannia auropunctata | reverse complement strand
TTTCGAAGATTTCAATGCAGATCTTTCGAAACCTTCGAAGCTTCGAAGGTTCGAAGTTCGAATGTCGAAGCCTTCGAAGGAAATCACCAGTCCTAACTCCTAATACATATGTAGTTTTAAATGAAACGTGGCCTTTTGAAAAATTTAATATGGCGGCTCAAATATGTCGTTTTGAAACCACAAATTCACAAATAATCTTACAGTATATTTGATTAAAATGCAGAAACCTCAGAAATTGTCTTGAAAATGATTATTTATTAAAATTTTCGAGGTTGTTGATTGCAAATCCAGAAACAGAATTACAAAATCAAAATGGCAAATTTAAAAAACCGAATTTGAAATCATTACATAAAGCGTATTATAATTGTCGTTATCGAGTTTAATACTCTACAATGACCAATATATAGGTTCAACTGCATCAGAGTGGTACATACATTATTTGCAATTTTTCAACAAGGAAAGCAAAGAAAAACATATGAAAATTTAAAAATTTCTTACAAAATAATTTTCTGCAGCTTCGCAATTAGACATGTTTTTCTTGCCATTAAAAAAAAATTGCAAATGTTTTCTCTGCTGTTGAACCAGTAGTCATCGTAAAATATTAGACTCGACATAACGACAATTAT
>NW_012036959.1:0-419 GCF_000956235.1 Wasmannia auropunctata | reverse complement strand
CCGTCTTTCTTGGTGTCCTTGATTCCCTCGCGTGGTTTCTTTGGGCCCGAGTTCAGAGTCGAGCTCTCCGGATTACTTTCGCGCGGTTACCGGATCACTCACGATGTTTCAACACTGTGATTCTCGCGAGAATTCCGACTCTCTTGGTGTCCTTGATACCCTCGCGGGGTTTCTTTGGGCCCGGGTTCAGGGTCTGGCTTTTCTCCGATATTATTCACGATGTCTGAACATTGTGACTCGCGGGAGTTTCGACTCTCTTGGTGTTCTTGATTCCCTCGCGGGGTTTCTTTGGGCCCGAGTTCAGAGTCGAGCTCTCTGGATTACCTCCGCGCGGTTACCGGATCACTCACGATGTTCAACACTGATTCTCGCGAGAATTCCGACTCTCTTGGTGTCCTTGATACCCTCGCGGGGTTTCT
>NW_012036958.1:0-331 GCF_000956235.1 Wasmannia auropunctata | reverse complement strand
TGATCATTCCGATACGATCATTTTTGACGAAGTTACACTCTCTTGAAATTTGCCTATTTTTAGTGATCAGAATGGATGATGCTTTAATTTTGCTGTCGAGTGTATATAGGACATTTTTAACATTTTCAATTCAATAGATAACACGTTGTATGATTGAAACAATTATATATATATATATATATATATATACATATATTAGGGTGGATCTTACTTATACTTGGATTAAAAATTTTTTCCGAATTTTTTTTACGACGCCCACAGATTAAATAATTTTCTTAGTAAATGTTGACCAATGATACTACGCTTTTTAATAAATATAGTATATTTAAAT
>NW_012036957.1:0-396 GCF_000956235.1 Wasmannia auropunctata | reverse complement strand
ATTAGATGGAGAAGAGAGGGGAAGGAGAAGCAAGGATAAAACAATTAATAACGATGGTAGGAAATTCGTAGACTGGGTGCAAGAAAGTGGTTGGTATATTTTGAATGGAGCATGTGAGGGCGACTGGGAAGGGGAGTATACTTATGTAGGGGCGAGAGGTAGTTCGGTGATAGATTATATTATTGTCAACGATACTGCGTTAGAAAAAATTAGAGATTTTAGGATAGGGGACAGGGTGGACTCAGACCACATGCCTTTAATTTTGGAAATGGAGGAAGAAGAAAGAAGAGGACTAGAACAGGAAGAGGAAAGGGAAACGGAGGAGGAAGAAGAAAAGGAAGTGATCTTATGGGATAAAGTATCTAATTGAGGTCTACAAAGAAGAGGCGGAAAGGT
>NW_012036956.1:0-371 GCF_000956235.1 Wasmannia auropunctata | reverse complement strand
AGGATATGCTCTCTAGCCTATGCAGATGATACGGTATTACACTCGACAGTAAAATTAAAGCATCACCCATTCTAATCACTAAAAATAGCAAATTTCAAGAGAGTGTAACTTTGTCAAAAATGATCGTATCGGAATGATCAAAAAAGCATTTTAAAGCTTAAAGTCTCTAATTTCGACATTCATATTTCCTTAAATGACGTACTGATTGATTACAAGCACGGATGCAAATAGAGATGCATCAAATCTAAAAATTGTTTACCAAGTTTGCGAAGTTCCATGGCGTGAATTAAAAATCGCACGCAAATGAGATTACAGCGTTTGAAAGTGTGAATCTTTAACTTTAATTTGAGCACTTGATCAGCATTGTGCAA
>NW_012036955.1:0-762 GCF_000956235.1 Wasmannia auropunctata | reverse complement strand
GGGCTGGAGAGATTGGAGAAAGAGGTAGAGGAGTTGAGGATAGAGAAAAGAGGGTGAGGAGAACGCAGGGCAAAGGTTGAACAAAAATGTTAGGAAATTAGGAAGAGAACATAGGGAGACGGAAGAGTGAAAAGGGTTAAAGAGCTGGAGAGAAGGTGGGAGAAAAAGGAGAAGGGGAACAAATGGAAAGGGTGGTGGAGTTAGTAAAAAAATTACGCCTTTTTTAAAACACTATAACTTTATTTAAAAAATCGTAAAAAAGTAATAAAAAAATAGATTTGTTAGGAAATCTTTGCATACCAGCTCTACGGTACTTCCCTCGGGAACTATTCTATAGTAACTATTATATATATACATATATATATCATATCATTCGAGGTTTCCTCTGAGATGATATTTGGCGGTTCTATCACTTCTAAAAACGCGCTCTGCGAATGCGGAGATAAATTATAGCGCGTCTGCGTGTGTATACGCGCGCGCAGCAAAGAGAGAATATGGAGTGTTACGAAATATACAACGAAACTACCGGATTCGACCGGATTATATTAAATTTGCCGGTGAAGACAGAACAGCCTGTGAAACAATCGGCGTGTTGACTGAAAGATGTGGGTATAGATAATGCAATATTGGAACAAATGGTAGTGGTGTTGCCAAATGGCAATAAATTTTGTGTTGTATATAGCTGTTTTCAGTGAACAAAGCTAAGATAACTTCTGGCTGTTGTATCTTGTCTGAAAGTAAGTATAAATAAGCTTGGGATAA
>NW_012036954.1:0-313 GCF_000956235.1 Wasmannia auropunctata | reverse complement strand
AAGTGTTTCAAGCCATGCCGGGTCTCTTAACGCGAGCATTGCGTTGCGACACCCGAGATTTTGAGATCTCAATAACGGTCGAACCGATTAAGTTCTAACTAGATTTAATCGATAGCTTGGGTTCGATTTATATAATGAAAGTGTGTTTATTTTTTTCTACATGTCCTACGAGCGGAGATATTGCAATGCAAAGTCCGAAATGTAGGAATTTCAGATTAAGAAACGTCATTGTCGTCATTATCGTCGACCAGTTGCGGGGTGGGGGAAGTGTACTTTTACAATTTCTGACACAAGAGGCGCTAGAATTTCTAAT
>NW_012036953.1:0-969 GCF_000956235.1 Wasmannia auropunctata | reverse complement strand
AAGAAAAATGTGTTAGGTAGGTATAAAAAAGAGAATTGTCTGTAGATAGCGAAAAATTATGAGCTAGGATGTTTTTATTTACCCATTCATTCTTTTCCTTCATGTTTAGCCAAGATTAAATATTGTATAAATCGGCTCAGGAAAGCAATATAATTAGAACATTTTTAATGTAAGGGATTGTAAGCATAAAAAATAAAAACGAAAATATTTTCCACGCAATTTTGTTGCAGTAAATACGCTTTAATTATTAATTTATTTCAATATTTTTTTTATTTAAAAAAAATCCGACTTTACCATAATCTTTTGTAGTCTTTCCATCTATTTTTGATTGATAAATTGGATTTATGAATGCTATTTAAAATCAAGCAATATGACGTGAAATTCGAAAAATTTTGAAAAACATTAAACATTTTATTATAAGTATTTTAGAGTTTATTTGTTAGTAAAATTAGTAAAATTATTAATTTGGCATTATATATATGTGCATTATATTGATAATACAATTTTGGTAGAAAATAAAAAATATAACAATATTTTATTAACAATGTAAATTTATAAATCATACATATTATATTTATATTACTTATTTATAATAAATTATTAATTTGAATATTAAATTATATTATTGGTACAAATTATGCAAACAACTTATTTTTTTCGGACCTCACGTCATGTATGCTATATATCTTGATACTCTCTAAATCTGAATCAGTGGAAAAGTTTTGAAAAATCACTGATTGAGTCAGTACCTATATAATCTAACTATAATTTCATTCATAATCTATAATTGAACTGTTAATATTAACTATAATTTTACTGATTGCCAGTGAAATACTTGACACTGTAGATGCATTCAATGAATAATCATTGATGTGACTATGCACTGATTCATATTTAGAGATTTTTTTAAGATGCGTTTTGCATGAATAACATGCACGCATCTTCGCGGTCGGTTTTCGCGTTGAGAAA
>NW_012036952.1:0-368 GCF_000956235.1 Wasmannia auropunctata | reverse complement strand
GATTAGAGAGCAGATAATTGTCCTTATTTTAATACTTTTAAGAGTAAAATTGCAAAATCTGACTCTTTAATAGCTTTCGTACCTTCGTAAGAAATAAGCTAAAAGATCAAGGTTTATAACAAATATTACACTTCTAAGAAATAAAATATGGTAAAATACAAATATGTATCTGCACTTGTGATTAAAGTGCAAATGAAGTGTAAATGAATTTGCCTATCTCTCCTGCCCTTAACGGCTGAGTTTCGTAAAGCACATGATACGCATAATGTATTATTATATCTTTGTTGTTTATTGAAAATAACATAAAAGTATAGAATTTGATCCGTTTTATTAATTAGCGTTAAACAAACAGCGTATAACAAATACCA
>NW_012036951.1:0-1012 GCF_000956235.1 Wasmannia auropunctata | reverse complement strand
TATTAAAATCGTATACTGAAATCATTGTCTCAAAATGTCAAAATTAATAGACAAATAAATATTTACAACAATAAATGTTAGAAAAATGTTTACTGAAATAATTTTGTCACATGAATAATTCATGAAAAATCAATACTTAAAAATATTAAATAAAGGTTTAAAAACGTTTTTCAGAAATAATTATTTTAAATAAATATTTAATAAAAAAGAAATATCAAGTAAATGTTAAATAAATATTTTTTCTAAAATGAGTTCAAGAAATCAATGATTAATAAAAAAAACATTAAAAAACCATTTAAAATACATAATTGCTGCTAATTGGATATCTTTAAATTCTGAATTTTCAGCAAAATTCAAAGACTTTCCGACATTTGGAAATAATTTTCAGAGAAATCGCTAAAAGTCTCTGAAAAGTGAGAAACCATGAAAATATAATTTTTCAAGACATCTCTAAATTTCAGAATTTCAGCGAAATTCAGACTTTCCGACACTTATAAATGATTTTCAGAGAAATCGCTGACAGTCTCTGAAAAGTGAGAAACCATAAAAGTATAATTTTCAGAGACATCACTGAAATCTCTAATTTCAGCGAAATTCAACAACTTTCAGATACTTTGTAAATGATTTTCGGCGATATTGCTGAAAGTCTTTGAATTTCCTTGAAAAAGGCTCCGAATCTTACTAAAAATCCTGAAAATACTGAAAAATGTTTTCAGGCATTCTCAGCGAAATTTTCAGACAAATTCAGAAAAATTTTTTCACCAGAGATGCACCAACAATTACAGGATAATCATAATCCTAAAGTTACTGGTAGTTTAGATGAACTTTTTATAAGGTTAATGATGAATCAATTAGAAAGATTACCATCACATGAAAAACAAAAGAGGCAGCAGGCAATCATGCAAATTTTATTCGAACCTTACGACCCTTGAATAGCCGAAAATCTAACGAAAGCTACAAAGTTATTTTTATTTTTAAAAGTTTAGATAAAATATTATTTTACATTGTTGTA
>NW_012036950.1:0-445 GCF_000956235.1 Wasmannia auropunctata | reverse complement strand
TTTCCCTCCCCCGGGTTGCTACAACCACTCGTGCCACCGGGATTGGCTCTGGCCAATCAGCTTCTCGGCAGCTACCGCTCCGCCCAATCAAATCGTCTCGTTTATCGTCTAACTCCACCCTCCACCCATGCGCTAGCCAATCACAGTCTGTAAAAGTGTCTGGCCCAAATTCCGGGGACCGGGACCCCAAAGAGGGGCATGGAGGGGGCATTTTTCGCCGGCGCCGGGGAGGCGTGGTGGGGGTTTGTTTTGACGGGCCGTAGTACCCCTATTACTACTTATATATTAAAATCGTATACTGAAATCATTGTCTTAAATGTCAAATTAATGACAAATAAATATTTACAACAATAAATGTTAGAAAAATGTTTACTGAAATAATTTTGTCACATGAATAATTCATAAAAAATCAATACTTAAAAATATTAAATAAAGGTTTAAAAAA
>NW_012036949.1:0-536 GCF_000956235.1 Wasmannia auropunctata | reverse complement strand
TTTCATTTATATTCTTTATAGCCGCTATCATTTCGGAGGAGCGTGTGTGTGATATAACGTATATATCAATATCATCCTCACGGTATTATCAGGTAGGAGAGATAATTATTTCTATGGCTTGCATTTTTACTCGCGGGTTCCTGTGGAGCCCTTGAGTCAGTCGACTAACACTCGTTGTAACAGTTAGATCAGAAGTCGATCTATCAAGTGACGATAACTAGACACTATGAAGTGTATAAACTGTAATAAATATTTTGTACCCAGTACCTGCGACTGGTGCTGTCGCAGGTACTGGTTGCGTACGGCCAGACGCCTCGCTGCATCAAAATACGAGGATAAGTTTCTGTGGACCCTAGCGAGGGCGAGGACGCCTCCGAGGGAGGATGCGAGCCCGCGGGAGGACCCGCAGATGAACTTGCGCGGGGTGGAGGCGTCGGATGACGGCGGCGCGAGAAGCCCACAGGCACCGGCGAGCCCGTGCGAGGAGGCGCCGCTGCGAGTTATTTTGAACGTAGCAACCGGGACTAGAACGGTTG
>NW_012036948.1:0-401 GCF_000956235.1 Wasmannia auropunctata | reverse complement strand
CACCAGCGGGTGTTGGCTGGCTTTCGTGTGTCTCTCCTCGCTCCAAGGGAGCCTCGTCCGTTTGGTTTGTGTTATAAAATTCCATGCTTGATCCCACGAGTAGGGACGATAAATACTACCCCCGCGGGTGACGCCCTTCCCGGGGGGAGAGCTGTATACGACGGGGTGCGCCTGGTGCCCCGAAGTCGGTCGCTCGCGACAGGTCTTCCCCCCTGCCATGCATCCCCTCGCCGCGTACCACAGTTTAGGATTAAGGGTGGTTTTTTATAGAGGTCCACATCCTTGCGAACCCGGGCGGTTAAGCCAAGGTTCCCCGGTCCCCAGAGACATGACCTTAGGGATTACGGTATGTGCAGCCCGGAGAGGAGGTTTCTCCCCCCGGTACTCGCTGCGTGTAGTTT
>NW_012036947.1:0-405 GCF_000956235.1 Wasmannia auropunctata | reverse complement strand
TATCTCTACATCTTTATGTATCTTATAGGATTAATATCGTACGATAATCATGATAATTTGCGATATCATTTTCATATTTTTTACAAAATATATCTCAATATTTGAATTGCAAATTAATATCCATATTATTTATCAAATATCTTACCTCCATATGTCTTTTAATATTATATGATTCTTTTATATTCGCTTTTGTATCCTCCAGAAAACTCTTCCCATTGAGAAATATAGACATCCATTTATGCACGGCATAGAGATCTTCTTGAATGTCAAGAGCCATACGTATCAAATCGTATCCTTCATAAGTTAACTTTTGCGCTTCTACGTCACTGGCCATTAAAGACATCTTATAAATGGCTCTACTAAAACACCACAAGATTTCAACATCATTATTATCCTACGTAATAT
>NW_012036946.1:0-549 GCF_000956235.1 Wasmannia auropunctata | reverse complement strand
TAATTATCATGATTACCGTATAATATTAATCATTATTGTAATTTGTAATTGTAGAGAGCGTTAGAATTAAAATCTGGTGATGCAACGTTTCTTTATATGCTTGTATGCTTAAAAAGAGACAAAATATTTACAATTTTAATTACTCGATTCGCTACTCTGCTAAAAGATTATTTTTAGTAAAATTCTTAAAGTAGTAGAATGTATAATGTGCTTTACTCATCTCTACATCTTTATGTATCTTATAGGATTAATATCGTACGACAATCATGATAATTTGCGACATCATTTTCATATTTTTTACAAAATATATCTCAATATTTGAATTGCAAATTAATATCCATATTATTTATCAAATATCTTATCTCCATATGTCTTTTAATATTATATGATTCTTTTATATTTGCTTTTGTATCCTCCAGAAAACTCTTCCCATTGAGAAATATAGACATCCATTTATGCACGGCATAGAGATCTTCTTGAATGTCAAGAGCCATACGTATCAAATCGTATCCTTCATAAGTTAACTTTTGCGCTTCTACGTCACTGGCA
>NW_012036945.1:0-592 GCF_000956235.1 Wasmannia auropunctata | reverse complement strand
AAGTTTACACAAGTTATAATTATAATTCTTACATTATTTTTTATATGAAGATTTTTAATAGAATCTGTAATTCATAATTGCATATATCATATACTTACCTCAGAATAATAATATATTAATAAATGAAAAGTTAATTAGATATTTATCATTAATATTATTCCTTTGCAAGATTTTAATTTGGATTATATAACTTCCATGAATACATCCAATAGAAAATTAATAATTATATCGATTAAATTAAATTTTTACCTCTAATAAATACAGAAACGAATTTTAAATATTTTATTATTTTTTTTAGAAAATTATATTATTATACATTAATAACACCGGCACACAAAAAAAAAAAGTGGTTTGTGCATTTGACCGGACCCATCTACGGACATGTTTTTCGACCCGCTGAATCCGAATTTGAGGTCCGTTGGGCTCGGTCAGGTCCCAGATTTTAGTAAAATGCAAAAACCCCCAAAAAATATGAAAAACTGCATTACAGCGATGAAAAAATTTTTGTTGATCCGGATCAAGTATGATTTTTATGTATTTCGATCCGCTGAATTTGAATCTGAAGGTTAATTAGCCCGTTGAGCCATCAAAA
>NW_012036944.1:0-566 GCF_000956235.1 Wasmannia auropunctata | reverse complement strand
GATCGCTCACGGCAGAGTCTGTGAGAATCCTCGCACTTGAGGACGGGCGCCAGTACACAAACCCAAAGAGTCCTATCCAATACGCGTCGCCGAAGGGGCGCACGCGACGAAACTCTGACACGAAAAATGGCGTTCCCGTCCGCAGAGTGCGAACAAGACTCTCACTCAGCCCGTGGCTTTACACGAAAAAGAGGGTCACCTCACCGGCACGATCTCCAACTCGGTTTTCTTGGCGGCCGGTCCGACAGCCGATCGTCCTTCTCGGTCTCGTCCGCAGGCTCTCTCGCTTTCTCTCTCTCGCCCTTGGTCGCTCGCTCGCACTCCGGATCGACCGCACGCTAGTTCGGTCCGCACGCAAAAGCGACATCGATCGCGCTCGATCGCGGATCGATGCCTGCACCCCCAGTCCGGGGGTGCGCAATACATCGGCGCAGTCGGCCGCGGCCAATCGCGGCGCCGTGTGGGGTCCTGCCGTGGCACGGGCGCGATCAGGTGATGCGTCAGCTGGGCGCCTCGCGCCCGCGCGAGGTCGCCCCAAATCCGGGACTTGGCGGCGGGGACACAGA
>NW_012036943.1:0-585 GCF_000956235.1 Wasmannia auropunctata | reverse complement strand
AGATTGTAAAGAGATCGTCAATTTTATTATTTAGATTCTTCATTTCGAGAAGTAGACGGCCAATTTGACGTAATTTCTGTCGAATCATGTCATAAAAATGCGGATCCTGATATTTGTCACATAATTTGTTTTCAAAATCAATAGCCAATTCGTCGTATCTTATAGTTCGCGAAACAGAGTCATCTTTTATTGTAGGAAAAACACGTTCTCGAAGAACCTTAGATGCCGACTCATGAATTCGACATGTAATTTTTCTTGATTTGGACAATATAGATCTATTATTTGAAAAATTCCTTTTACTACATCTTCTATAATAATGTCGAATGGCTGATTTAGAATAGTTGCCTTTACATTGTGGACATATAGAAAAATTAGTGGCATTCTTTTTAAATTTAGCGTTTGCACGTCGCATAACTTTCAATTCATCTGTATTAATATCTGAATCGGTGTTAAAAACATATATAAAATTAGTAAAAAGATTTCTTCAAAAAATAAATCTATATTACCCATTTTTACGAATCTTATTTATTATAATTCTACGCTCTATTCGTCCTTTAGGAATACACATAAAATCTTTTATTTTTT
>NW_012036942.1:0-362 GCF_000956235.1 Wasmannia auropunctata | reverse complement strand
TAGCTCTGAGACAGTCATCATAATTTTCAAGTACAAAGATTGTAAAGAGATCGTCAATTTTATTATTTAGATTCTTCATTTCGAGAAGTAGACGGCCAATTTGACGTAATTTCTGTCGAATCATGTCATAAAAATGCGGATCCTGATATTTGTCACATAATTTGTTTTCAAAATCAATAGCCAATTCGTCGTATCTTATAGTTCGCGAAACAGAGTCATCTTTTATTGTAGGAAAAACACGTTCTCGAAGAACCTTAGATGCCGACTCATGAATTCGACATGTAATTTTTCTTGATTTGGACAATATAGATCTATTATTTGAAAAATTCCTTTTACTACATCTTCTATAATAATGTCGAATG
>NW_012036941.1:0-555 GCF_000956235.1 Wasmannia auropunctata | reverse complement strand
CTTCGTCTAACATTAAAATTCAATCAAAGGAAGCTCAATATTTAAAAGAAATAGATATTTTTATTTGGGACGAAGCGCCAATGGCACCACGATATGCTCTAGAGATTATGGATCGTACATTGCGTGACATCATGAATAATGATTTACCTTTCGGTGGAAAAATTGTAGTGTTAGGTGGTGATTTTAGACAACTTCTACCTATTAAGATACATGGTACTCGAAGTGAAATCGTAAATTTTTCGATCAAATTTAGTTCTATTTGGAGACATTTTATAACTTTTTCTTTAACGGAAAACATGTGAGTTCTTTCAGAAGAAACAGAATTTGCAAAGTTTTTACTAGATATAGGAGGTGGCATATTAAATGATTCCAATGATAACATACAACTACCAGATTATTGCATTCACCTATTAATGCTGATATTGTAGAAGATACATATGATGACATAATACGAAATAAAGAATTTAATAAAATTGCTAAGTATGCGATACTTTCTGCAAGAAAGCTGAAGTAGATGAAATTAATAAACAAGTTGTCGAATTATTAGATACTTTT
>NW_012036940.1:0-839 GCF_000956235.1 Wasmannia auropunctata | reverse complement strand
CTATTAGATCGTGTAAATCCATTACAATACCTCCTAAACAAGATTTGTCGGCTACTAATTTTCCTCTTCTTGGTAATTGAAAACTTTTTTATTTTAGTTTGCTTAATATTATTAATATTAAAAAAATTTTCATATTTTATCAGAATCTGAGAAAAATCTTAGCATCGAAAATTGCTTAGAGTTCTTATCGACAAGGCTTTCTCCTTGGGATCAGATTGAAAGATATTGGAAACACACTTCACATACAAGACTTAACAGACTAAAAGTAGGAACGCTGAGTTCGGACGACACGTCTAACTCAACAGCGACGTCACAAGCAGGAAAAAGTCAGGAAAAAGAAGAACAATATCACGCTTTAAAAGTGTGCAATTATTTTAAAATCTATAAGTGTCTAAAGCAGCCTTTAGGTTACACGTTGGTAAGTTTCTATTATATTATAATAAATGTATTAAAATTGATGTTTTAAGTTTATTTTTTATACATATTTTTCAGCTTGAGTATGACTTTAGTGTTTTGTACCCAGAGGCTTCTCTGCGTATGGTTACTCATTGGAGTATATTTCGCAAAAAAGTAGAAATTGAGCTAAAGAAAGATAGTGAACGTGTGTATCTTAGAATTTTACTGTCATACTATTATTATTATGCTGTTATTATTATTATTATTATTATTATTATCATCCTGTTATTTTTGTTCTAGATCATAAAATCACTGATGCTGAGATTCTATATGAATTGTCAAGCTTGTTTTCAGTTGTGCCAATAAAAGTGCCTAAAGGAAACTGGCGACCAAATAAAGCTGAAATCAGGCAAGGCTTTTTACTCCATTTGCAGGTATATACA
>NW_012036939.1:0-354 GCF_000956235.1 Wasmannia auropunctata | reverse complement strand
TCGCGCGTCGGACAAAACGGTAGGTCAGTGTGCACGTCGTGAAGATTTTGCGGATATTCCAAATCTACTTCTAGAATATAGCCTATCGGGGAATCTAACGCAACATCCCTAACATTAAAATTTGTTACGTCGTTGACCCATTGAAAATCTCTGTACGGTAATGGTTGACACATTGCCCAGCCGTATAAATTGTTTACATCGAAATACATTAAATACGACGACGGTTTCGATGGATCGTATGACTGCATGTACTTATTGTTGGCTCGCGCGTATCGCTTGGAACATTGACTCAGACCACCGCGTATACCACGTTCGACGAACATGACCATATCTATGTCAGTAAGCAATTCAAAA
>NW_012036938.1:0-375 GCF_000956235.1 Wasmannia auropunctata | reverse complement strand
GACGTAACGCTTCTTATCGTATACGGTTGCGAGGAGCTTGTCCTGCCGCTTGCCGGGCGGCTTATCGCGCGTCGGACAGAACGGTAGGTCAGTGTGCATGTCGTGAAGATTTTGCGGATATTCCAAATCTACTTCTAGATTATAGCCTATCGGGGAATCTAACGCAACATCCCTAACATTAAAATTTGTTACGTCGTTGACCCATTGAAAATTTCTGTACGGTAATGGTTGACACATTGCCCAGCCGTATAAATTGTTTACATCGAAATACATTAAATACGACGACGATTTCGATGGATCGTATGATTGCATGTACTTATTGTTGGCTCGCGCGTATCACTTGGAACATTGACTCAGACCACCGCGTATACCACA
>NW_012036937.1:0-319 GCF_000956235.1 Wasmannia auropunctata | reverse complement strand
GGATTGCGCGAATTGCTATACGCGGTGAATCTTTGAGATACGGAGGCCGTGACGAGTGCACTGTTGTAGAGTGCGATAATGTATGACGTAACGCTTCTTATCGTATACGGTTGCGAGGAGCTTGTCCTGCCGCTTGCCGGGCGGCTTATCGCGCGTCGGACACAACGGTAGATCAATGTGCACGTCGTGAAGATTTTGCGGATATTCCAAATCTACTTCTAGAATATAGCCTATCGGGGAATCTAACGCAACATCCCTAACATTAAAATTTGTTACGTCGTTGACCCATTGAAAATCTCTGTACGGTAATGGTTGACAC
>NW_012036936.1:0-384 GCF_000956235.1 Wasmannia auropunctata | reverse complement strand
GTTGTAAAATAAATTTATATCGCAAATTGTTTTTTCATTATATGCATAAAACATTACGCTTATTAAAAATATATGACATTATTACAAATATACTATATGTGTTTATTACAAGTACACGAGTTTTTATTTACAATGGTATCTTGATAATGTCCCCATGGCAGGGTAGAATGATCGGTCGAATCAGGCACAATGTATCGCTTATCATCGTACGGACTTAGAGCGAGCTTCGTCTCAGATATCGTATACACTTCGTGCAACTTTGATCTTATGCAAGATTGCCGTCGCGTCATTTCGGTTTCGTCCAACAGACATCGCACGTAATCGTTAAATGTTATCGATTTTGCTACGACATTACTCTTGACACCTTTTACCTTTTTTGTATCT
>NW_012036935.1:0-301 GCF_000956235.1 Wasmannia auropunctata | reverse complement strand
AAGTAAAAAATATTTTTTTTATTATTTTTTTTTAACAAAAATGGCGACGCTGAAGCCAATTTACTAAACGTCGTTTTGTCAAATCGGCGTTGCGGGGATCTGCCATTCAATTGAACCTCGAGCAAAAAACCAACATTTTTTTAAAACTATATAATATGCACTACAGAAGTACATACGGATATTTCGATATGTTGAATACTTTTTTTTTTATTTAACATTTCTTGACAAAATTTTTTTGGCCGAAAATGACATTTTTTTTCCAATGTTCGCAATTTTTATAAAAATCTATATTTTAAAATAT
>NW_012036934.1:0-1159 GCF_000956235.1 Wasmannia auropunctata | reverse complement strand
TTTTTAAAACCTAATACCCTCCATCCCGCCCCTTCTTTTAGTTTCCTTCTCTGCAACTCTTCCTCCCTCGTGGCAGGGCCGAGTCGCTTCTGCGGCGCATTTAGTAGCGCGTACCGAATTGCGATTAACGCGTCTTCGAAAGTCGAAATATCCGGACGAGTACGAGATTGCGTGATCCGCGAATGCGTTTTATTGTGTGAGCGAGAAGTGTGAACGTGAACCCATTGTAAAGTGTGTGAGTGTGTTTGTAACTTTGAGAAAGAATAAACATTAATTGTATCAACAAACTTGACATTGATTTACCACCTCACGAAAAACACGTGCGCTCACACATTGGATGTTCGAGTCCGTCATTCGAGAACATCTCCGGCAGCTGCACACCTGAGGAAGGATCCAAAGTTTCAGGGCGGCTGATTCAGAGAAGTAATCCTTCCCTGTTGAAGGTCATACAAGATGGCGACCGTTGTAAGTTGAAGAATTACCTAAAACGTAAAGAGGAAAATCATTTCGATATCGGAAAATCATTTCGATATAATTAAAGAAACTCAGTCGATCACGTGCACAGAAAAAACATTATTATCAAATTGAAACTAATATCTTCCATTTGACGCAACATTGCTTACCTATATAAGCAACAATATAAAATCTTCTTTAAAGAATTTGATAATCTTAAATTTCAACAATATAATATTTTTATTTTAATATTATAATAGTCATTTAAAAAGTACAATATGATTACTTTGATAATAATAACGTTTTCTTTTGACAATTACACAAATTACACGGCTCTACAAAAAAAATTTCGTTCCTTGTCCTAAAGTTTATTTTACGATTTTCTGGTTAATTGTGCACAAAAACGACAAAACAAAAAATACCTTTTTACCCTGTAAAGTTTGCTTTTGTGACAGTTATAGTAATAATACTCATTTTTGAGTTTTTATAGGAATTTTAATTAATTCTAATACATTCAAAGATATCGCGATATAAAAGTGGGGTTTTTTACATTCACACAGTACCTCCAGATGGCACTCGAGTGATAAATAACAATCAGGTATTTTGTACAAGTCTAGAAAAAGTTAAAATGTCGTCGAGAAAGTGTAAATATGATGCTGATGCATTTTGTTATATGTATATGCGTGATCAATTTATGAAAGTGCGA
>NW_012036933.1:0-574 GCF_000956235.1 Wasmannia auropunctata | reverse complement strand
TAATTCCATAATAGAATACCTTATTCAATTCAAATTATATGTATTGTTAAATATTTGATTTCAATAATTGGCGCCAACTTTTAATTCCATAAGAATAAGAATAGAATCATATTCAACTTCAACAATATGTTACGTAATTGTACCAAATTTGCAATTTTCTAATTATTTCTGATAATCTTCAGATCTGTTATTTATTCCCTGAATCCCGACTGAACACTATTCTGCGACGAATTAAATAGATCGTGTTTAGATTTATATTCGTCTTTATTAAAATTCATTATAAACCATCCATTCCATCCATTAAAAATTTCATCATTCTTTGAACATTGTTATGCGAGTGCTTATTTTGAATAACCGCCTTTTAGGATTAGATTTCCGGTATACGCGAGCGTTCCCCCCTCCTCGTGACGTACTCCGAGTGACGAACACGTTATGCGTGAGATCTGCCTGTCGATTTTTGCACGTGAACAAGAGCGGTTTTGCTCATATGTGCTCTGAACTATTATATTGTATTTATCGGAATTAAATGGAATTTGTATAACAACTTTTCCTTATTACGGTCTCCTACACAACA
>NW_012036932.1:0-392 GCF_000956235.1 Wasmannia auropunctata | reverse complement strand
ACATTAGGAAATTTGATACGATGAGCGATTACGCGGCTGATAATGTGTACGGTATTCCGCTCGCTAATAAAAAGGTTCCAGGCCTGATAAAAGATGAAACCAATGGCGCAATCATGACCGAATTCGTCGGGCTTAGAGCAAAGATGTATGCCTTGCGTGTTCATGGTAAAAAAGATACAAAAAAGGTAAAAGGTGTCAAGAGTAATGTCGTAGCAAAATCGATAACATTTAACGATTACGTGCGATGTCTGCTGAACGAAACCGAATGACGCGACAGCAATCTTGCATAAGATCAAAGTTGCACGAAGTGTATACGATATCCGAGACGAAGCTCGCTCTAAGTCCGTACGATGATAAGCGATACATTGTGCATGATTTTTCCGACCATTTTA
>NW_012036931.1:0-580 GCF_000956235.1 Wasmannia auropunctata | reverse complement strand
ACAAATTAATGAATAACGCGGTATTTGGCAAAAACCATGGAGAATGTGCGCAATCACGTCGATGTGCGGCTTTTAACAAAATGGGAAGATAGATTTGATGCTGAGGCAATGATCGCGAAACCGAATTTTCACAGTCGTAGCGTCTTTTCGGAGAATCTGGTCGCGGTAGAAATGCGCAAACTCGAGGTCAAGTTTAACAAACCAATCTACGTGGGTATGTGTATTCTCGACATATCCAAGACTTGTCTGTACGAATTTCACCACGACTACACGCTACCTTCTTTTCAAGAAAAGTGTAAAGTAATGTACACCGATACTGATAGTCTTATTTACCACATCGAATGCGACGATGTTTATGAAATCATGAAGCGTGACATTAGGAAATTTGATACGATGAGCGATTACGCGGCTGATAATGTGTACGGTATTCCGCTCGCTAATAAAAAGGTTCCAGGCCTGATGAAAGACGAAAACAATGGTGCAATCATGACTGAATTCGTCGGGCTTAGAGCAAAGATGTATGCCTTGCGTGTTGATGGTAAAAAAAGATACAAAAAAGGTAAAAGGTAGTCAAGAGTAA
>NW_012036930.1:0-392 GCF_000956235.1 Wasmannia auropunctata | reverse complement strand
TCTCGCTATTACGAGACAGGCGCGTTGCCGCCGAGCCAAAGGAACTTTACGAAAGTACCTGTTCGGAACCTACTGATATAGTATTTGTGATTTATTAAAATAAAAAAAATATAAATAGCTAATCTTTACATAAAATCGCTTCCGAGTGACAAAAATCAAATAGTCAATTATTTCTGTTACAGTAATTTTCATTTATTCCTTGTACAATATTTATTCAGCACGCGCGTATTTGTGATGCGTAAATCACATGCACGAGTGTCACACATATAATATTTATATTAACAAAAATGCCTTTTAGCATTTTTACGTCTCGCTGCCAGAGATCGCCCGAAATCCTCTTTCTCAATTTCGGTAACGCAGCGAGACAAAAAAACGGGACGAGAGAGAGGGGA
>NW_012036929.1:0-555 GCF_000956235.1 Wasmannia auropunctata | reverse complement strand
TTTTCCCTTTTTATCATACTCCCTTGAAAATAATTTTTCTCAATTGCTGTGTATTAAAAATAACATTTCTACATTTAGAAGTGTAAGAATTTTACGACCAATTTGCCCTACATCAAATTACTCATAATATTCTAACATTTCTAAATGTAGAAATTTTATTTTTACGGTGAGTAAAATAAATAAGGGAAAATGTTTGTACGTTTTTCTTATATAAAGTAAATGGACAAAATGTATAAATACGCGTGATTTATTATTATTACAATTTTTTTGGTAAGAATTATAAATTTTCTATAAAAAAAAAATCTTTGTCGAGACTCGAACCGGCACGCAGCGATCTCGCTATTACGAGACAGGCGCGTTGCCGCCGAGCCAAAGGAACTTTACGAAAGTACCTGTTCGGAACCTACTGATATAGTATTTGTGATTTATTAAAATAAAAAAATATAAATAGCTAATCTTTACATAAAATCGCTTCCGAGTGACAAAAAATCAAAATAGTCAATTATTTCTGTTACAGTAATTTTCATTTATTCCTTGTACAATATTTATTCAGCA
>NW_012036928.1:0-352 GCF_000956235.1 Wasmannia auropunctata | reverse complement strand
AAAAAATAGTAATAATAATAAATCACGCGGATTCATACATTTTATCCATTTATTTCGCATAAAAAAAATTGTACATACATTTTCCCTTTTTTACCATACTCCCTTGAAAATAATTTTTCTCAATTGCTGTGTATTAAAAATAACATTTCTACATTTAGAAGTGTAAGAATTTTACGACCAATTTGCCCTACATCAAATTACTCATAATATTTTAACATTTTTAAATGTAGAAATTTTATTTTTACGGTGAGTAAAATAAATAAGGGAAAATGTTTGTACGTTTTCTTATATAAAGTAAATGGACAAAATGTATAAATACGCGTGATTTATTATTATTACAATTTTTTTGGTT
>NW_012036927.1:0-604 GCF_000956235.1 Wasmannia auropunctata | reverse complement strand
GACGTGTGCTCTTCCGATCTGACATTCGTGTTACCTGTCATAGGTTTGAATTGTACCATGTTTGATTTTATCTCGAAAGCTTATGTATATAAATATTTTTATATTTTTAAAATTTTTGTTTTAGTCTACGAATTTACAAAATATTATATTTGCGGCCTTCGAAGCCATGAGAGGAAGAGGAAGAGGAAGAGGGAGAGGAAGAGGAAGAGGAAGAGGAGGAAGAGGAAGAGGAGGAAGATGGAGAGGAAGAGGAGGTAGAGACAGAGGTGGGGATAGAGGGAGGGGTACTATTGTAAGGGGAAAGGGGGAGGAAATCAATGTCTTTTTTTACAATTAATAAAATTTATATAATTTTCAACAATTAAAATGTGTTGATTCTCTTATCGGTCTAATCTTTAAAGAGTCGCGTAAATGTAAGGATATACATTAAAAAAAAAAATAGTAATAATAAATCACGCGGATTCATACATTTTATCCATTTATTTCGCATAAAAAAAATTGTACATACATTTTCCCTTTTTTATCATACTCCCTTGAAAATAATTTTTCTCAATTGCTGTGTATTAAAAATAACATTTCTACATTTAGAAGTGTAAGAATTTTA
>NW_012036926.1:0-323 GCF_000956235.1 Wasmannia auropunctata | reverse complement strand
GCTCTTCCGATCTAAAAGATTAGACAGACCCCTACGCAAGGTAGAATGTATATTAAATTGAATATCTATTAAATCTTCGCCTTACTACAAAAATAGAAGCATTAAAGCACGTATTTTTTGTTTTTACAATAGATATTATTTATGTAATAGGCCGGGGGAGGGGCTCCCCCTCCCGCCTGCGCCCATACTACCCACTGGGGGGGCTTCGCCCCCCCCAACCCCCCCATTGGTATTATTTTTTTTGTTACTTTTTTGTTAATACTTTTTAACGAATAACGAGCGACGGCTAAAACCTCTTGATAGTCACTCAGGGTCATGACCTA
>NW_012036925.1:0-402 GCF_000956235.1 Wasmannia auropunctata | reverse complement strand
AGGTCTTCGGCATGGTCGATGAAGCGAGGTCAAACGGGGTCGTCGTTGCCCTCGTCCTCGTCGTCGTCGTCTTCATCGTCGTCGTCTATAGATGCGCGCCGAATCGACCCGCGCGAAGGTCAGACAAGCCGGGCTCGGTGACTCCTCGTGTCCCCCATGCCTCCGAGGGCTGTGTGAAGTTGGCACCCCATTTTTAAAAAATCAATATTTTAAACACAGTTCCATTGGCACCCACAATAGTTCTATAGTTCCTGATAGACAAGAACAATAGTTCCGTCGATTTAATACAAAAATTGAATTTTTAAAATATGGGGTGCTAACTTCCCGTAGCACCCCATTTTGTAAAAATGTTAAATGAACCATGGAATTCTATAGTTCTTGAAGAGTTCTATAGTTCCTGCA
>NW_012036924.1:0-391 GCF_000956235.1 Wasmannia auropunctata | reverse complement strand
AGTTCTATTGATCATTTTAATAACTTTAAGTCTGTTTTACGAAACTTAAAGTTATTTGGAAAGACATTGGCATTAAACTTTTGCTGCATATAATTTTGAATAATTTAAACAATTTATAAAAAATTTTTTTTCTTGTTTGGAATAAAATATTTTTGTCTCTACTCTCTATGTCTAACCAAATACTTGGCAATTTGTATGATCTTATATTTATTTTTGGACAACTTTTATTTGTTAAAATAATATTTTTGGTTTAGATAAGATGTACCTAATGTACGATACTTGTACATACTTGGCGTAAATTTTTTTTAAATGATTAGTTTAATTTTTAATGATTAGTATCTCGATAACTATAGATCGGAAGAGCACACGTCTGAACTCCAGTCACTTAGGC
>NW_012036923.1:0-705 GCF_000956235.1 Wasmannia auropunctata | reverse complement strand
ACTGGCATATGTTTCATAGTTCATGAAAACAATCAATATTAAATTATAGAAAAAAAATTATCTACGTCAGCGCTCTCGCATATATGTATATCTAATAACGATAACAACGTTATTGCGTTTTTCAGTTTATTTCTAGAACATTTCGCAAATAATTACATTCACGGTAAACTTTTAAAACAAGTTGTTTTTAATTTATTCGCTTTACGAATACAAAAATTATCATGTTACCCCTACCCCTTAAATAAACTTGTCGCAATTTCAATGAAAAAGTATAAATGGGTTAATATAACACACACACACACACATCAACAGTCCAGCTATATTTTGCGTGATGAAAAGGATAGAAATACATCTGCGCAAAATTTCACAGTTTCACATAAAAATTCTACATTCACAGATAACCGTCTAGTAGTTATTTTTTCTCGATTGTCGCGTACACACACACACACATACAAGGTGTCTCGTACTTAATGGTACAGCGCTCGTAGGCAGGTAGTGTGGACCAAATTGAACAAAAAAATGCTCTATCATTTTGCAATTTTTGCAATAGTCATTGAGATACTAATCATTTAAAAGAAAAAAAAAATTTTACATAATGGCCAGATTTTTGCTTCACTATGATTCTATTGATCATTTTAATAACTTTAAGTCTGTTTTAGAAAACTTAAAGTTATTTGGAAAGACATTGGCATTAAACTTTTGCTG
>NW_012036922.1:0-305 GCF_000956235.1 Wasmannia auropunctata | reverse complement strand
TTTTAAAGCAAAATCCATGAACGATTGGACCACATAGAAGCACAATTAATGTAAGTAATATCTGTATATGAGTATGTGTGTATGCTTATATGTGCTTATATGTATATGTATAAGCATGCGTCTACGTGTACTTATATATAATGTACGTACGTGTTTACGTACATTATATATAAGTACACGTAGACGCATGCTTATACATATACATATAAGCACATATAAGCATACACACATACTCATATACAGATATTACTTACATTAATTGTGCTTCTATGTGGTTCAATCGTTCATGGATTTTGCTTTAAAAT
>NW_012036921.1:0-416 GCF_000956235.1 Wasmannia auropunctata | reverse complement strand
GCATGTAAATGTGGGAACAATAGGACATGTGGATCATGGGAAGACAACGTTAACAGCGGCGATAACAAAGCATTATGGAAATTTTGTAGCGTACGATCAGATAGATAAGGCGCCAGAAGAAAGGAAAAGGGGGATAACGATAGCAACAGCGCATGTTGAGTATCAGACGGAAAAAAGGCATTATGCACACGTTGATTGTCCTGGACATGCTGACTATGTAAAGAACATGATAGTAGGTGCAGCACAGATGGATGCGGCGATATTGGTAGTGTCGGGGGTTGATGGGCCAATGCCACAAACGAGAGAGCATATATTGCTAGCGAAGCAGGTAGGTGTTGGATATATCGTGGTGTATATAAATAAAGCTGATGTTGCTGATGCTGATATGATAGATTTGGTGGAAATGGAAGTGAGGG
>NW_012036920.1:0-603 GCF_000956235.1 Wasmannia auropunctata | reverse complement strand
CTGTTATCTCAAAATGTTCTCGTGCACTAACGCCCCCTGAAGAAGCGATTTAAACTACACAGCAAAATCCACTTTTCTGCACCGTGGATATACAATAGGCCTTTTTTATAGCCGAAAAAGTGTCTGCATCTTAGTTCACAGTTTATCTTTCTCTTTCTATATGGAAGAAGAAAGATAAATCCTGAACTAGTATAGCCAGTTCAGCTATGAAAAACAGACCTAATTTGTGATACTACGTATCTGTGCTAAATCCATTTTTCAAGACATATGCGAGAGACCGAGCGAAACCGCGGGCGCGGACGATATATAGGATTGCGTAGCCAGAGCGTAGCAACAATATCAGGGATATATTACTAAAGCCCGTATCAGACTAATTAGTCTTAAAAGAATTATTATGTTAACAATAAATTTTTTATCTTTAATCTTTATAAATTTAAGATTGAGATTGAGATTAAATTGGGATTTTACCAATTAGAAGAAAGAAAACCAATCTCAAATTTAGTGAACTATGTTTTAATTGGTCAAATTCCATTCCAATCTCAATATCTCAATCTTTAGTCTGATACGGACTTAAGGGTGCGTTCCTTTTGGACGCTCATGTGC
>NW_012036919.1:0-825 GCF_000956235.1 Wasmannia auropunctata | reverse complement strand
TAAATAACAAATAGAATTTACCTTAAAAAAGGAGTAACAGAGGTAAACAGAGTATGCAATGAATGAGATTTGAAGCAATTGTCTTACCAAATCTGAAGATTCCCAAGATTGAATGCATGAAGAGAATTCGAAAGGCACGCAGGGACCACGTTATCGGCAGGGCTTTTGCCCGGTAGGGCTCAGCAAGATGTCTCATGCATACTGCGGTCACCAGCAATTTCACAAAATGTGCCACGACGCTGCTCGCGCTCACCATGATCACCGTTGTACCGTTACAAACGTTGTCTCTCCAAATAATTTAAGATCGTTCAATCGAAAATTGTCGGTCGAATCTTCCATCCGAACTGCCGGTGTTGATCTCTTTTGAGCGGTTCGTCCCTCGTTGCTACAGCAATTTTATCGTTATTAACCAAACGGAAGCAAGGACGTGGTGTGATATGTCAAACCTGTCATCCTAAAAGAAAAGGTAAAACTAATCCAAATACATGGCAAAATATTTAGCAAATCATAGAAAGAATCGGGAATGAAAAATTACACTGTACACTCGATGATCAGGATGATCTAGGCAAAGAGAAATTGACTAAAGAAAAACCCATGGTAGAAATATAACCATGGAAAAACCTAACTAACCTGAGAGAGGAGTAGAGCCTAGAGGACATGACGGCCTTTTGCCTGTTATCTCAAAATGTTCTCGTGCACTAACGCCCCCTGAAGAAGCGATTTAAACTACACAGCAAAATCCACTTTTCTGCACCGTGGATATACAATAGGCCTTTTTTATAGCCGAAAAACTGTTGCACTTAGTTCACAGTTTATCTTTCTCTT
>NW_012036918.1:0-3988 GCF_000956235.1 Wasmannia auropunctata | reverse complement strand
AAAATTTTGCAGGAAAAAATATATTCATAGATTACATATCAAAATATCTATAATGTCGATAAAGAAATGTTATATTAAAGAAATTTCTGAGAATCATGACGCTATTAAATAAATATTAAAAAATTTGTAAGAAAAATTTTATATTTTAAAAGATGACGTATGTACATACACACTGGTAAAGTAACAAAATCTTGCGGAAAAAAATAATCATCATAAATTACATATAAAATTTATTTATAACGTCGATAAAGAATTCTTATATCAAAGAAATTTCTGAGAATTATGATATTAAATAGATATGAAAAAGTTTGTAAGAAAAATTTTATATTTCAAAAGATAACATACATCATTGATAAATTCGTAGCAAAATCTTACGGGAAAAAATAATCATCATAAATTACATATCAAAATATGATAGACAAAATGTCCTGATACATAAATTATAATACGTAAAGTCTTAAAACTGGAGCAAGCATTTGCTGGAAAATTGTACTTTGATGACATCGTTATTAGAATAATTTTCTTTTTTTTTTTTTAATCTAGTTAGACAGAAAAATGTCTAAGTTATATAACCAAGATACAAACAGGTTTCATATACTATAAAATATTGAAATCAGAAATCATTATCAGTCATTATTACTTATAAAAGAATAATACTTATAGTTATTTGTATAATTGTAGTATTTAAATAGGCCGGCGATCAAATATTATCTTTCCATGTACGCAAATCTTATACAAGTACAAAAGTTGACTATACAAATTTGATCCATGCACGATTTATCGTGTCTTTTTAACATGTCCATTAAGCATTCAATAAATCCAGCATATACTTCGGATTATTTTTTTTTAATAACATATTAATTATGTCAGAAAGTTCAGTATTCCTTTTTGCTAAGACTTAATTATATCGTACAAAATGTACCAAGTTGTTACAAGAAAATTATAAATTTTATTTTATTAGTATGTATGTACATATAAATAAAAATAAAATATAATTTTTATATATTATTTATACAGTGTCCCATTTTAAATAGTCGAAAATTTCGAAAATTTAACTCAGTAGGAAAAAATGTTTCAGACAAAAGTTATATAGTCTGAAGGAAGACAAACGAATCAATTTTCGAAAAAAATCGATTTTTCAAGATCATCATGAAGGTCATCTTTTAAATGAAAATATTAGTCTTCTAGTTATGTAGCATATAAAAATTAGTTTTTTAATTAATTAAAGTTATCAAAAAATCAATAATTTACGAAATATTTTATATTTTATTTTGTCATAAAAATAAAATATTAAGTATTTTATAAATTATTAATTTTTTGGTAGCTAATATTATGCACAGAATGAGATAAATCACTTGATGTAAAGAAAATATATAGTTGCTCTTTAAAAAAATATATTAATTATATATTGCAAAATGAGTAATTTTTTACCTTAACTAGAATTTTAAAAAATAAATTTTGTTTTCAAAACAATTTTACCATTATTTGTTCTCCTCTTGACTACGCAACTTTTGTTTAAACTGACTCTTGGGATCAGTTTCGCAATTTTCGAGATATTAAACTTATTTAAAACAGGATTTCATGCGTATTAAAGATTGTAATTTATATTTTGCTTTGAAAATTGGCAGTACTTTCTGACACATGTAAAATATACATATATAAAAATTTAGCACAAACATTATTCGGACTTGTGACAATTGATTTATATGATAGTAAAATCAACACTACCGTTATAGTGTCATCTATTATCGAACAATTGTTGCAAGATCAATATTATAACTAATGGCATAAATTTTTTATATTATCTTCAGAATTGACATTCTTTATATCAAATATAAACAAACTGTTTATTGAATTTTGAATGACAGTTGCCTGAAATAGGTAATAGATAATGAAGTTAAGTCTTATTTCTTACAATTCCTTCAGTGTTGATACCGTGAAGACTTCCACAAAGCATATGCAATATTGCATCAGATCGGTATACGGTATATTGTATGAATAACAAAATTCTTCCACGAAGAAACGTTCAAAAGTATAAGAAACGACTAAACTAATGACATTATAATTGCCGTTTTTCAAGCCAACTATCGTTATTGCCAATATCTGTAGTACAACAGTAATATTAGTCAAGAAACGCAGTTTCCTGATTTGGCTTTCCTTCTGCCTTATTGCTAGAGTAAAAACTACTGGTATTGTACCAAGAAACAATAACAACATACGAATCTTTTCATCTATTTGATATGCACTTAAAATACCAGATGTCAACAATGCCAAAGGAACAATTTCAATGACATTGGAAAACCAATCGTAAAAACTTCGGAAGCATCTTGCTGTAGGTGTTGATGACGAAGTAAATGGAACTCCTGAAATATTAAAATAATACATAATTACATAAGAAAAAATACACACATACACGCGTGCGCATACACGCGCGTGATACATTTAAATTAGATTTTAAAATAATACAAGATTCAATGTTATAACTGTGCAATTGGTTGTGAAAAATAATGTATGCATAAACAAATGTGATTTGATCACATGACCATACTATAAATTATTAGATTGTTATCAAGTTGTTGGAACATGTAAAAAGTAACATAGATGTACAATTACAACAGTAACAAATGTAGATAGTGCTTATTAAACCTCACATTAAATATACAAAGATTTAATATCATTGTGGATGTGTGCGTGCCAAAACATTCCTATAAATGTGCATGAGAATGAAAACCTTTAAGTTGCTGAAATTCTTCTAACTCACACATGTACTGATATCCCATTTAAAGTTACTTATCTTTAAAAATATTATAAGCAAAAGTGATAAAAGAAAAATATAATACAAAAAAGTATAAAAAGTATATACTGTTATTTTTTCATTGAGATAACTAAGAGAAATATAAAAGATAAATTTAAGACAAATGCATTCTATAATTAAATATATAATAGTTCCTCACGTGTTCCAACAATAGCAAATAATTTGCATGAATTACCATGAATCCTTAATGTTGGCAAATGCAGAAAACATCTTCTCCCATTCCTGATTTAGACGCAAAAATTAAATACTGTGTGTGGCCATGTGTCATTTTGTATCAATCACTCTCGTTGTAACCCCCCCAAAGTTATGACATGGAATCTTGGGTGGTCCATACCTATAAATGATTGCATCTTAAATGAAAAGACTATAATGATTGAAAAGAGCAAATTGTCGAGAAAAATCAGATATATTACAGAGTTAAAAGAAAAATATTTTGGAAATTTAAAATTAGAAGAATGGCATGTACAATGCAGCAATATATAATTTGATCAATTATATCATTCTAGGATTACTTAAAAGGGAAGACAACTGGAATAAATAAGTCAAGAAATAATAAAATAAAAAAATAAAATCAAAGAAAGTTTTTAATTAATTGATTTCACACGTTGACATTTTAACAATAAATAACAAATAGAATTTACCTTAAAAAAGGAGTAACAGAGGTAAACAGAGTATGCAATGAATGAGATTTGAAGCAATTGTCTTACCAAATCTGAAGATTCCCAAGATTGAATGCATGAAGAGAATTCGAAAGGCACGCAGGGACCACGTTATCGGCAGGGCTTTTGCCCGGTAGGGCTCAGCAAGATGTCTCATGCATACTGCGGTCACCAGCAATTTCACAAAATGTGCCACGACGCTGCTCGCGCTCACCATGATCACCGTTGTACCGTTACAAACGTTGTCTCTCCAAATAATTTAAGATCGTTCAATCGAAAATTGTCGGTCGAATCTTCCATCCGAACTGCCGGTGTTGATCTCTTTTGAGCGGTTCGTCCCTCGTTGCTACAGCAATTTTATCGTTATTAACCAAACGGAAGCAAGGACGTGGTGTGATATGTCAAACCTGTCATCCTAAAAGAAAAGGTAAAACTAATCCAAATACATGGCAAAATATTTAGCAAATCATAGAAAGAATCGGGAATGAAAAATTACACTGTACACTCGATGATC
>NW_012036917.1:0-5103 GCF_000956235.1 Wasmannia auropunctata | reverse complement strand
CTTTAACTTAAGTTAAAGTATATTAACTTAATAAAAAAAACACTGTCTATTTATTTATACCAGTTTATTTTTATAACTTATTTAAGTTAAAGTATTAACTTAATAAAAAAAACACTGTCTATTAATTTATTTGTACCAGTTTATTTTTATAACTTATTTAAGTTAAAGTAATATTAACTTAATAAAAAAAAACACTTTGTCTATTTATTTGTACCAGCTTACTTTTATAACTTATTTAAGTTAAAGTATTAACTTAATAAAAAAAAACACTATTTATTTGTACCAGTTTATTTTTATAACTTATTTAAATATAAAAACACTAATATATAGGGATAGTTACCCTACACTATGCAAATGTAAATACATTGTAACTTGTGATAATAAAATATTAGCATCCTAGCTATGTATTTAGACTGCGTTCGGGAATCGTATTATGTACTATCACTATATTATTAGTGTTATTGCACTATTTCGTCCTTGTTTTATGTCTAATTGTAACAATAAGGATAAAATGACATAGTATAGCGTTGATAACGCGTTCCTCGAACGAACCCTCGGTCGATTGCAGAAATTAAACGTTTAATTTAATCCTCTCTATACTTAAATTTTGATAAATATATAATATAAAAATGAAATTAATTAAACACTTTTATATATAAAAATAAAATAATTAAAGCACTTTTACATGAAAAAAATTAATTATATATACTTTTATATACAAATTTAATTAAAAAATATTAAATTTTACAATTAATTTTTTTGTATGCTGGGATATTTAAAAAATATTATATAAATATATTATTGTATATTTTAGTTGCCCAATTTACATTTAAGATTCGCAAGAATTATTCCAAAGAGGAATTTATTTATTCATGTTTGTACAATATTTTTAATATTAAATTCAGCACTTTTACATAAAAATTTAATTAAAAATATTAAATTTTACAATTAATTTTTTTTTGTATGCTGGGATATTTAAAAAATATATATTATATAAATATATTGTATATTTTAGTTGCCTAATTTACATGTAAGATTCGCGAGAATTATTCCAAAGAGGAATTTATTTATTCATGTTTGTACAATATTTTTAATATTAAATTCAACACTTTTACATGAAAAAATTAATTATATATATGCTTTTACATAAAAATTTAATTAAAAAATATATAAATATATTGTATATTTTAGTTGCCCAATTTACATGTAAGATCGCGAGAATTATTCCAAAGATCAGGAATTTATTTATTCATGTTTGTACAATATTTTTAATATTAAATTCAGCACTTTTACATGAAAAAATTAATTATATATGTTTTTCCATAAAAATTTAATTTAAAAATATTAAATTTTACAATTTAATTTTTTTTGTATGATTCCATACAGCACGTCCAGAGGACGTCCCTCGGATAAATGTGCTGTATGCATGAGATATTTTAAAAATATTTTATAAATATTGTATATTTTTTAGTTGTCTTTACATGTAATTAGATTCGCGAGAATTTTTTTATTCCATTTTAACTTATAACTAAATTAATTTTATAAGTCAATACTTAATTTTATTTAAAAAAATATTAACTTACCCAACCCTAGTCATTTTGTTATACACTTATGTAATTTTATTGCAATTTCTTACATTGCAGAGTTGTACTTGCATAGCGAAATTGCGGAAATAAATCACTCAATTACGCCGCTCGCCTTCTATCGAGAGTACGTCTCGAAAAATGTACCATTAGTTATAAGAGACGCGGTGCAACATTGGCCTGCTATAGAAAAATGGTCTATACCATATTTTCGCAATGTAATCGGCGATGAAGAGGTTTCAGTCGCTGTAACGCCAAATGGCTATGCAGACGCGATAGCTAAAAGAGACGACAAGGAATTTTTCGTAATGCCCGAGGAACGTATACTCGCAATGTCAATGTTTCTCGACACGTTAGAGAACAGGAGAGAAAGCAGTATATTTTACATACAGAAACAAAACTCGAATTTTATACAAAGTTTTCGTAAGTTGTGGCCGGACGCAGAAATTGAGATATCGTGGGCGAGCGAAGCGTTTGGAAAGCAGCCTGACGCTGTGAACTTTTGGATGGGAGACGAAAGAGCTGTAACTTCCAGTAAAGTTTCGTTTTACTTGGTAACACAAATACTCGAAAGTATTTCGATACCCCAAATCTCAAATGATACAGGATGATTGATACGTAAATTTCATTTCCCATAATTTCAAGAATTTTGCAAAATATATTTCTGTTCAGACATGATCTTGTAAATATATATATTTAATTTTAAAAATCAGTAACATTCGAATTAAATTACATATTTTTCTTTACAATTTATAGTGCACAAAGATCCTTACGAAAATATTGCGTCGTATCCGGTGAAAAAAAAACTTCAAATAATACAGGACGATTTTGTTATGTAAATTTCATTTCCTATAATTTCAAAAATTTTGCAAAATATATTTCTATTTAGACGTGATTTTATAAATATATATATTTAATTTTAAAAATCAATAATATTCGAATTAAATAACATATTTTTCTTTACAATTTATAGTGCACAAAGATCCTTACGAAAATATTGCGTCGTATCCGGTGAAAAAAAAACTTCAAATAATACAGGATGATTTTGTTATGTAAATTTCATTTCCTATAATATCAAAAATTTTGTAAAATATATTTCTGTTTAGGCTTGATTTTATAAATATATATATTTAATTTTAAAGATTAATAACATTCGAATTAAATTACATATTTTTCTTTACAATTTATAGTGCACAAAGATCCTTACGAAAATATATATTGTATCCGGTGAAAAAAACCTCAAATCTAAATGTGATACAGGATGATCGTCGTTACGTAAATTTCATTTCCCATAATTTCAAGAATTTTGCGAAATACATTTCCGTTCAGACATGATCTTATAAATATATATATATGTTTAATTTTAAAAATCAATAATGTTCTAATTAAATTACATATTTTTCTTTACAATTTATAGTGCACAAAGATCCTTACGAAAATATATATTGTGTCGTATCCGGTGAAAAAAACCTCAAATGTAAATGTGATACAGGATGATCGTTGTTACGTAAATTTCATTTCCCATAATTTCAAGAATTTTGCGAAATATATTTCCGTTCAAACATGATCTTGTAAATATGTATATTTAATTTTAAAAATCAGTAACATTCGAATTAAATTACATATTTTTCTTTACAATTTATAGTGCACAAAGATTCTTACGAAAATATATATTGCGTCGTGTCCGGTGAAAAAAATTTCATTTTACACCCTCCCACGGATTTACCATGGATTCCATATCTAAATTATCCGTCTGCCGTTTACAAGGAATATGAACCCGGGAAATGGATCATCGAGTCGTTAGCCAATGAAACGCCCGATTTAGAAGGAATCACATCGACGCCGTGGATATGTGTAGACCCTCTAAATCCAGACTATGAAAAGTTCAGTCACACGCATATATGTATATATATATATAGTAGTGGTTTTATTTTCAAAATGACATTTATTTTCGAGATTAAAAGACTTAAAATAAAAAATTTACCTATAGATATCCAGAATATCGTAATACACATAGCTTGAAAGTTACACTCAGAGCAGGAGATATATTGTACTTGCCATCTCTATGGTTCCATCATGTGACACAGTCTCACGCTTGCATGTCCGTCAATTATTGGTACGATATGGAATTCGATATTAAGTATGCCTACTTCAAAGCACTCGAGACATTGTGCAAATGAACGAGTAAGTGGTTAAGGCACGCTTTAAACATTTTTTTGTGTGTGTAGATGATGCTTATTTATTTTAAGTCATTTGGTGCATGCAAGAGACTAAAGAAATCTTATCTTCAACATATATCTGTGTTGCATTTTTTTCTCTTTCTATGTATATATTTGTACGTGCACACGCGCGCACGCGTGTGCGCGTGTGTGTTCGATATAGATTATACGGGTATGTTATGGCTTATAATACATTATTACATTCTATTCCGTAATGTAATGTATACTAACTATGACATATATATGTATTTTTAATTAATATATGTTGACATACTTATTAAATTAAATGCATATCTTATCACTACGTCATCAATGATACAAAGATATTAATAACATATGTTATTCATTCTCACAGGAGTTACAATCTTAGTGTGATTTACGAAACTACAACAAAATTGAAGTCAGGCTGTTTCGTCGTTATCCCCGGTGAGTGAGTTATATTTACGTTTTGTACCATAATTCTGAGTTTCGTACATTTTCCGATTTTCTAGATACTTCCGGTAATTGTTCTCGCGTTTCCTCCGCTGCTCCTCCGCCTGCTGTCGCAATTTCTCAGGATTCATATGCGTGGTTACCATATGCCTTGTCAATGAACTCATGAATTTGTATGTGATTCCGCATACGTCGCAGGAAAGTATTTCCTCATTTCCTCCCTGTTGCTGTAAAAAAGAAAAATAATTTTTACAATTTCGCAAATCCAAATAAATTATTGTATAAATGTGCAAAGGAATATAAAAATAAATTTATTTATGTGCATCTCATCATGTTATATCTTTATAAAGATATAATCTAAATTGGAAAAATCTCTACAGTTTTCTCCAATATCTCATCTATTATCCATAATATCATTTTATTTTATTTTCAAAACAAAATCATTTATTTTTAAAGAGGTGTTCTCCTTCCTGCGTCCCTAAGAGCCATGGTATGTCGCGCCACTAATGACTAAATGATGAGACATAGCTGATGCGCATTATCAGGGTTGTCACAAATTTCAGACAAAATTTCATAATTTTTTGAACTGACTTTTAATAATGTATAAAAAAATTTTTTATATGTTCGTTTAATTTAAAAACTATTTGGAAATCGTTAAATATTTTGTTGAGAGAGCAATTTAACATAGCAATGTAAATTACTATTACTGTTGTTGACACTGCTTGCACTTATTTGTTAAGTTGTTGATATTCCTTTATCTTTTTCTTTTATATATACACACAATTATTTTTCTCACAACACAATACAAAAGAAACATGTAAATATAAATTCTTTTTGATAAAAACTAAATCCTTTATTGGAATTTCCGA
>NW_012036916.1:0-562 GCF_000956235.1 Wasmannia auropunctata | reverse complement strand
AATAAAACGCATTAACGACAGTCGTCTGTGCATGATTTATCCATTCTGTTTTATTTATTTGCTGTCTCAGTCTACTAATAAAAATTTCTTCCAAAGATAGACAAGTTATAAATGTTTTCGAAATAATTATCAATACTGAATTCAAGTCCTTTATAAAAATTCTCGAGCTTTCTGTCGTCCAATAGTTCAATTGGATACGCAATATGTAAAGTTATGATGGCTGCTTTTTCTAAAGCGTTTTTTCTGGTGTTTTCATCCATCCAATCCACCTAGAAAAGCATATTATTTTGTCGAAAAATTAGTAACGTTTTGAAAAATACATATGTATATGATTATAATTTTCAGGTAAAGAGAAAAATACTAAAAGAATGAAAAAGAGAAATTTTTATTTTTAAGATTCCAATAATAGGTTAGAAGGATGTCAACGACTTTAATTTTTTTATAATCTTAAATTAAAATTTTTATGTATTCCCTCACCTTCTTCAAAATCTTTGTAAATTCCTGTTTAATATCATTGACCATTTCGATTACGGCTTTTTTCGCGTCCTCTTTAAAATATTTC
>NW_012036915.1:0-557 GCF_000956235.1 Wasmannia auropunctata | reverse complement strand
TGTGCTCTTCCGATCTAATTATTCATTCGTAAAAATAATCTAATGAATTTATATCCCAGATTTTACAGCACAGAGAGTTAAAATAGAATAGTCATATGTCATCAATTTTGAGTTAATTTTCAGATTTAAAAAGAATTCTTTTGCATTTGAAAATGAATTTAAAATTGATGACATACTAATGCACTAAAATATATAATAAATTTTTTCTTAAATTTTCTGTGCTATTTGGGATATTAATATGCTTTCACGGAATTGTTTCTATTTACCAATACTGTTTTCAAACCACGAATAAAACGCATTAACGACAGTCGTCTGTGCATGATTTATCCATTCTGTTTTATTTATTTGCTGTCTCAGTCTACTAAATAAAAAATTTCTTCCAAAGATAGACAAGTTATAAATGTTTTCGAAATAATTATCAATACTGAATTCAAGTCCTTTATAAAAATTCTCGAGCTTTCTGTCGTCCAATAGTTCAATTGGATACGCAATATGTAAAGTTATGATGGCTGCTTTTTCTAAAGCGTTTTTTCTGGTGTTTTCATCCATCCAATCCA
>NW_012036914.1:0-766 GCF_000956235.1 Wasmannia auropunctata | reverse complement strand
ATTCGTAATCCGGATATCCGGATAGCGTCAAATCCAAATCCGCTACAAACTTAAATTCGAGTTCGAATCTAAATTTGTTGCGAATCCAGATTTGAATTCGAAATACGAATCCAGATCGGATACTTTTATTATTCGGGTATCTTAGAAGATTCGCGGGTATCCGGATAACGACGAATTTGAAGCGTCATATTTATTCGTAATCCGGATATCCGGATAGCGTCAAATCCAAATCCGCTACAAACTTAAATTCGAGTTCGAATTTAAATTTTTTGCAAATCCAGATTTGAATTCGAAATACGGATCGGATACTTTTATTATTCTGGTATCTTAGAAAATTCGCAGGTATCCGGATAACGACAAATTTGAAGCGTCATTTATTTGTAATCCGGATATCCGGATAGCGTCAAATCCAAATCCGCTACAAACTTAAATTCGAGTTCGAATCTAAATTTGTTGCGAATCCAGATTTGAATTCGAAATACGGATCAGATACTTTTATTATTCGGGTATCTTAGAAGATTCTCGGGTATCCGCGGATAACGACGAATTTGAAGCGTCATATTTATTCGTAATCCGGATATCCGGATAGCGTCAAATCCAAATCCGCTACAAACTTAAATTCGAGTTCGAATCTAAATTTGTTGCGAATCCAGATTTGAATTCGAAATACGAATCCAGATCGGATACTTTCTATTATTCGGGTATCTTAGAAGATTCGCGGGTATCCGGGTAACCCGAATTTGAAGCGTCACATTTATTCGTATTC
>NW_012036913.1:0-962 GCF_000956235.1 Wasmannia auropunctata | reverse complement strand
CGCGCGCGCCATTCATGTATATTTTTTTATTATTAATATAAAATATTATTTATACATATATAAGAAATTTTACTCAGAGTAAGATTACTCGCTCAGACTTTGACGAGTATAGTCGCTACGACAGTTTTATCTTTCTTTTATTTTAAATTGTGACTAAGTTTTACATCTTTATTTTTATATAACTATTTATTTTTGACAAAGTTTACACATTTCCGTTATTTATTAATTGTATTGTTATCAAGACTTAAAAAATGTGTTTTAATACGTTCGAGGACACACAGCTCAACGGTACCATGCAGCCCTTCAACTGCATGGACAGCTATGGAAGGTACCTTAAACTGCTTCCTCACTCACTATTCACACTAGACGTGGAAGAACACACACGTTAGAAAACTAAGAGCGAAAGTATATTGTAATTTAATTTTAATTCGTCACTGAAGATGGCTAAAAAATAGCCGAAACGTCTGACTTTTGAATAAAGCAAATTTCATATAAATCAATTAGTGCATACCAATAACCACGCTGATTCCCATCTGCCTTACTTACGTATTTTTAATTTGGGGAATCTTGTTAGGTTTTTATTGTTTGTTATTTTAAAATATTGTAAAATATCTCTGATTATATTACAAAAGGCATGATTTTATTTTTCAAGTATGAATTATAAGAATGAACAGTATCTTTTCTAACTGCACTTTATGTATGTAATGGACACATTATCAAGAGACACGGTAGTGTCTCCAATCAAGTTCACGCTCAACGAAGTTTATATAAAACGACTAAAATACAAGATGCTCGTGACCATATTTACGTGAACCGCGATAAATAAATGGGACTCGTATTTTCATGTCTCAGCAACGTTGAGCCGATTAAGAGGATGCTAAAGCCGTCTGTTTTATCGACAAAAATACCATTTTTGTTGGTTACTAATTACTTCGTATTAATCGCATAAAATAAAATTTCCT
>NW_012036912.1:0-1741 GCF_000956235.1 Wasmannia auropunctata | reverse complement strand
GACGTGTGCTCTTCCGATCTTTTGATAACTTCAGTTTTGTCTTTAAGATATGCAATTAATAACAGATTTTTGAATGAAATGTCATCTGACAGTTTGCGCTTTACGTATTATGTAAAGACAAAAAATGTTATTATAAAAAAGAAAATATTATTGTACAATGTTATCGCGCAATGTGTTTGCAGAAATATTAATAAAAATAATCTTATGTTCACATATGTAATCCTTATATCGATATTAAGTAAAAGGGGCGATAAGTCAGTCTTTTGTTTTTAGGAGTTGCGTGTGCCGTACCTGAGCGCGCCAACTTTAGACGATCTGATTAGTTAACTTTAAACACTTATAATTCAAAAACTATTATAGTCTCAATATTTTGGTATTGGAACTTTTGTCTTAAAATGATCTCAGGAATCTACCCTTAAGCGTTAGTCCGGTCATTACGGGACACCCTGTATATTAAATTAATAATTTTAAAACAAAATATATGTCTAAAATATATTATTGTAAAATATGACAATATCGCATTATTTTCTTCGTTGGCACTATCGTTTATCAAGCTTCAAGTGTAGAAAGTGCTTTGAGTATAATGTGCTTTGAATTTCGTGAATATTATAAAATGTCGAAAAATAATAAATATCGTTAAAAAGGAAAATGAGTATTACATGAAAACAACTATTTGCGTCGTCAAAAATTAAAAAGTATTGATAATAACCTCTCCTATTCAAATGACAGATGTCAAATGTTTACTGTGAATGTTGTCAAGTCGCATAGATGAAATGGTTTTTCTTTTGCTTTTATTCCGTCGGCTGATGGATTATAGCTTTAACCTTCTTGCAAGGTTATATAGCGCACGTAGATGAAATGGCTTATGTATAAGCGTAATATTCGTATTTTGCGGCAATTTTATTTAAATAACTTTTAAACAAGTAAGTGGATCAAAATTAATTTTTGCACAAATATATGTTAGTGTCATATTAGTATATCAACATACAAAATTTGATTTTATTCTTAATGCTTCCTTATCAAATTTGCAAATAAGTACTCTAAAACGCGCTTTTATATAAGAATCAAGAGTAAATAAAAAATAAAATAACTATTAAACCAATAAGAGTATCGCGCTCAAATTTTGCACAGTTTCTCATTGTATTAACAGAACAATCTGTAAAATTTTTATATTCTTCGTAATGTTTTGTGATACATCACATACATCCTTAACTGCACTTTTACTTTTAACTATAACTAGCACTTATACAAACGCGCGCTTCGCGCGCGCTATTTACCACTTCTTACTATAATTTATAACTACATCAACCTCAATACACACAACTGTCAAAATGCAATGACATAGCCACTTACACGAAGTAAGCGCAGCAAGACAACCAATCAGCATCGCGGAAAAGCGACAACAAATAATTTCGAGAAATGCGAGTTATCGACTTTACATGCACTTTCTTAGGATTCACTATAATTATAAATCAACCTCAATACATACAACTGTCAAAAGTCAATGCCATGACAGCTCTCGAAGTTAGCACAGCGAGAGAACTATCAGCGTCGCGGAAAAGAGTCAACAATAACTTCGAGAACAATGATACATTTCGAGTTTGATTTAACATGCCTTTATTTAGATAGGACTATTACGCAGCGCTTCGCGCGCGCCATTCATGTATATTTTTTTATTATTAATATAAAATATTATTTATACATATATAAGAAATTTTACTCAGAGTAAGATTACTCGCTC
>NW_012036911.1:0-2261 GCF_000956235.1 Wasmannia auropunctata | reverse complement strand
TCGAAGATTCTTGTATACATGTATAAGAATTATGCTACATTTGATTATTTTTTAATATAACTTACATATTTGAATTTACATATTTTTCTTTACATATTTTAAGTTTATTGAGAAATTTATTTGTCGTATATATGCTAAAGGGATACAAATATTTTTTATCTTGTATATAATTTTGATATTTTATTTGATATTATTTTGTCTTAAATCTATTTGATACATAAATACTTTAATGAAATGTTGCTAGGTAACGAAAATAAATAAACTATTATTTAGTTAATTGTATTAACAAAAAAAGTGTAGAAACCAGTAAACACAAAAGAATATCTTCATATTCTAAAGTATTATAAAACATCAGGTAATATTAAATGTTTTTTTTTTTAAACACACTTCTTTTGATACGACTATAATTTTTTTTATTTTTCAATTTTTGATATTTATTTGCTCTAATAAAATTATATACATGTCTCCAAGTTTTCGAAATAAGAGGTTATGTTTATCTTTATTATAATTAAATATATATATAGGTATATATATGCGCCTGTGCGCACACACACACAAACACACACACACACACATACACAATCTGGTCGATAAGTTACTTATTAAACTTTGTACATACCTATTTTTGTTACTTGATACATTCGATTATTATTATGATATATTTCATTTTATTTTACTAATATTATACTAATATTCTTTTCTAATTTTTAATTTGAGATTTTTTAAATTACTTTTTTAGACATTTATTTCATTTTTTTTTTAGAATGGTTGAATATATATGATAATACACAATATAAGATGATCATGTATGGATTAAATTTTATTATATTTGAAATTATAAATTTTATGAATCTTATTTAGTAAATTAAATCTTGATGTTTGAATTGGAGAAGAAATTTACTATTTTTATTGTTACCTATCAGTTTTTATTGTCTATAAATATATATGTTTAGACTATTTTGTATTTTAATCATATTTTTATAGTGAGATAGTTGATTATGTCGATGAAAAAGAGGCTCCTCGTGTAATTGGAGATAAACAGTAATATAAATTGTTTAAATTTTATTTGAGTAATGCAACTGGAAAATGTATGCAAATTGTTGCATGGAATGATATCGTTAAAAAAATTGAACACGTGAAATTAAATGATTTAAGTATATGAAATTTTTATGTGTATATGTATTATACATTTATACATAAAAATTAATATAACAAAAATTTATGAATAAAAAGATACTGACTCGCGCTGAGGTATCTATTACTTTGGTAAATTCAACCCGCTCCAATTGCTTATTTAAAATAATTGATGATTGATATTTAAAGTAAACATCTAAAGTAGATATCAAAATATTACTACAAATTTAGTTTAGTAGTTTATAACATATGTATTATACACGTACACATAAAAATTGTATATACTTACATCATTTAATTTCACGTGTTCACTTTTTTCATTGATATCATTCCATGCAACAATTTGCATGTTTTCCAGTTGCATTACTCAAATAAAATTTAAAAAATTTATATTGTTTATCTCCGATTACACGAGGAGCCTCTATTTTATCGACATAACCAACTATCTCACTATAAAAATATTATTATACACGTAAGTTTATTTCAATAATATGTCCAATATATAATATGTTTTTAATTTCCATTGTTAGAAATATTCCTATGCTTTAAATTTACTTTATAAATTACAAGTTCATATAATAAACTTTGACGAATATGAATTTGATATGTTAAATATATCAAAAGGTGATAAAATTGAGGCAACAGGCGTAATGCAGACTGGTAAATGACTCTATAATTTATTAATAATAAATTTAATTGTGTTAAAAAAAAGTCAAATAAACATAAATTAATTTTTAACGAAATACGAATATAATTAAGTTGTAAACATGTTAATATATCTTGTAATTACAGAATAATTTTTGTACTATTAATTTTTATATAAAATAAATATTTTACAGTTGAATGATGTGATTTTCACTAAAATATGACGAATTTTTATAACAAGATTCAGTTTAAATTTGAGAAATTTGTTTGTCGTTTATTCTAAAGAGATACAAATTATTTTTTTCACCTTGTATATAATTTTGATATTTTATTCGATATCATTTTATCTTAAATAGAGATTGCATTTTTAGAAATATTTTTATGCTTTACAAAAATAAAAAAATAATATATGACATATTAATGAAATAAACTTACATGTATAATATATGTACACAAAAATTTCATATACTTACATCATTTAA
>NW_012036910.1:0-953 GCF_000956235.1 Wasmannia auropunctata | reverse complement strand
TTTCACACTACTTATCCTCTGCGGCACAAGTCAGTAACTTTCATAATTATAGCGGTCTGAATAAGACCGCACTTGTCGAAGTTGTATCTCAGAAACTATGAGTCTTAAAAATATGAGCCAAACATCAAATGTAAGGGGACATTATCTATTATAAGCTCAGAAAGTGTCGTTGTCCTAACATGTTTACAGAAACTTCATTTTTACATAAAATATTGACTATAATTTGCAATAATAAAATTTTCGCAAAATATTCTTTCTTCAAACAACTGTACAAATCTTCTATCTTGCACACAAATTGACGGACAGAGATATAAAAAAAGCATTATGTAGAAAATTTACAACCTTTCATTTTGATATAGTACATTTTTTACGTAAATTGAATAGAAACTGAGATATTTATGAAAAACGAGAAACACGTTTTTTTTTAAGGAAATGATCGAAAAACACAATTTTTCTCAAAGTTGTTTTTCCAAAAATAAATTTTAGAGAGTGGTACACAACTAGGATCGTATATAAATATGTATAAGCTTTGAGAAAAATACGAATATTAATTTTTCCAATTCGATTACATACTTGTACTGATAAATAAACTCAGATTTCAGAGTCTTATAATAACTTTGAAACGTCTTATCTCGGGAACTATTGATCGTATGAAGTAAAAAAAATGATTTTCAAGCTAATTTCATAAGCTTCAAGATTTTTTATGTACATTTTTCACATACGATAAGCCACAAGCAAGTTGTTTGTTAAAATTTATTACAATGTGAGAAAATTTATTTATATCTCGACAATTATTAATCAAACGACGTTCAATAATAAAACAATTTTGTTAGAAATTTAAAAACCTTTTCTTTATTTGATAATCAGTACTTTCCACGTACCAGTAGCCGAATCCGTGATATTTATGAAAAACTTTAAGAAAGATGTTTTGTTTTAAAAGAAAACATTTACAA
>NW_012036909.1:0-602 GCF_000956235.1 Wasmannia auropunctata | reverse complement strand
AGTTTCTGTAAACATGTTAGGACAACGACACTTTCTGAGCTTATAATAGATAATGTCCCCTTACATTTGATGTTTGGCTCATATTTTTAAGACTCATAGTTTCTGAGATACAACTTCGACAAGTGCGGTCTTATTCAGACCGCTATAATTATGAAAGTTACTGACTTGTGCCGCAGAGGATAAGTAGTGTGAAACCTTTTTTGATTTTCATATGTAATCTAATCTGTGAATATTAAGATTTTTGAGGCCGCTGTTGTCTAATACAATGTCAAAAATTCGATATGACTGGATTATGTACATGTAACATAATTATAAATACAAACATAATATAAATTTAAGTTACATAAACATAATTTATTATTTATATTTTATTATTTAAACATTCGATTTTTAATAGTCAATCATATCGAATTTTTGACATTGTATTAGACAACAGCGGCCTCAAAAATCTTAATATTCGCAGATTTGATTACATATGAAAATCAAAAAAGGTTTCACACTACTTATCCTCTGCGGCACAAGTCAGTAACTTTCATAATTATAGCGGTCTGAATAAGACCGCACTTGTCGAAGTTGTATCTCAGAAACTATGAGTCTTAAAA
>NW_012036908.1:0-1128 GCF_000956235.1 Wasmannia auropunctata | reverse complement strand
TGTGCTCTTCCGATCTACAAATAGTGTCACTTTAAATTTCTCTTTTTTCCCTTTTTATTTTACCACTACTCGTTAATAGAAAGACAGTTCTCAAGCATCTAATCATCTTCTAAAAAAGCCGTAAAAATCAAAAGCTAAATATAGCTAGCAGAGAAGTTTAAAATTTTGCATTTGTGAAATAAGTTAAAACCGCGATCTTTTTTTTGATATTTGAAGTTATATTTTCTTAACTGCTGAATTGTTGAATGAGATCTAATCTATTCTATGTTATACGGTACCTTTTTCCTCTATTTTGATGTAATTTCTATGCTTGTATTTTAATTTTATTTCTATCAGTAAGGTTTTAAAGGAAAAAGTAGCTCCTAAGGCAAATAATGACAATTTTTAGTTGAGTAAATGATAAAAAGTCAAAAAGCTTTTTTAATATTTAAATATGATTTTTCTAATTTATTTAGGATAATATGAGATCAGTTACAAGACAAGATCCAGAATAAATGTGATTTTCAATAAGAAATACTAGCAAATGATGTTACTACTATTATTTATCAATAAATAAAAATTTACATATGGCAGAGTATAGAAATTAAGAGAATATAAACTACCTTATTTATTTAAAATGACAAAAGAAAAGTCGATTAGGAGCTAAAAATTATGTATTTTGTAATTATCCCATAGGGTGTCACAATTTAGGATAGAACAAATAGTGACAAATATAGATTTCAGTTTTTATGAAAATCTAACCCGTATACATGACTTATGGAAACTTTAATTAAGTTTTTTGTATATTTGAAAATGGAAAATACTCTTTTAGTGAAAAATCATATCTTGTAAACTTGAAATTAGTTTGTAGGGAGGAGAGGAAAAAATCTGTCACTATTCGTCCTTCCCCCTTCCCTTACATCATTTAACGGTCTCCTTCGAATCCTATAACTTCAGTTGAAACATTTTTTTCAAAAATGCATTGTTTTCGAGACATTTTGGTGTCAATGTTAAAATGGTCAAACATGTTTTGGTCTAAATCGGATACAGAATCCATAGAATCCCAAGATTTGATGACAAAGAATACCTATTTCAAACACGATCTTTCGATTAGTAACGTTAGTCTCTTGATATCACTTTTGCAATATA
>NW_012036907.1:0-327 GCF_000956235.1 Wasmannia auropunctata | reverse complement strand
TCCTTATGCTCAAAATACACAGTATTTATGGTAGTTGTCATATTACATGTTTTTTCTACTGATTGAGTGACATCAGCTTCAACATTATTTGTATTGACTGCTTCTCCGCTCTTTTCATTTTTTTCTACCTTTATGTTTTGTACCTCTTCCACTACGTCAATTATTTCTACCTCTTCTTTAATAATTGCTTTTTCAAATGGAAGCATTTTGTCAAGATGTTGATTTCGTAAGTGGCTTGCAAATTTTTCCAAAGCTACAACCTTTTTAATTGCAAATACTTGATCTGTTGAATTGTTCTGTTGAACAAATTGTCTTGGTCCAACTGCA
>NW_012036906.1:0-447 GCF_000956235.1 Wasmannia auropunctata | reverse complement strand
TAAGTAAATTAGATAAATTAGATTTTTTTAAATAATTCTACAGAGTTATATTCACAAAACTTATTATTTTTTACTTACACGCAGTGACTACAAAGAAATTTACTATGGGGGAAGCTGCTGCGCAAAGTTATCTTTTTATCCTAGCTGGTTTTGAAAGTTCTTCGTTAATAGCGACGTACGCTTTATACGAATTATCTCAATATCAAGACGTGCAAGACAAAGCTCGCAAGGAAATTGACGAAATGCTGTCAAAGCACGGTGGTCTGACCTATGACGCTCTGAACGAAATGACATATCTTCAAAATATAATAAATGGCAAGTACATATGTCATCGGAATAAATTTCTACTTGACAGGAGATGCAACAAAGAAAAAGATTTTATTAAATAAAAATATTATATTATTTATATGTACATTTAAATCGCTTGTGTATTTTGAAAGAAATTTA
>NW_012036905.1:0-554 GCF_000956235.1 Wasmannia auropunctata | reverse complement strand
TTAATAGATGTAGTAATGTCAACGGCTTTTGGGGTTAAATCTAACTGTATTAAGGAATCGAATAATGAATATATAATTCACGCAAAAAAAGTTTTCGAGCAAAATCCAATTTGGATAGCCTTGTATATGTTTACGCCGCGAATTGTGGATTTCTTTTCACTCCCCCTCACGGATCGAGAAACCTCTAGCTTTTATATGAATGTGCTTCGAAAGAGTATAGAGCTTAGGCAAGCTCATAACATCGTGAGACATGACTTTATAGATATGCTCATACAACTCATGGAGAGGGGCTATGTAGATTCTGATGAGAACAAGACCACCCATGAATCATGTGAATATATGCATATTTTATGTTTATATTGTAATAATAGTTTTCCCACGCGTTTTAAAAATATATATCGTCTCGCGTTGCAAATAAGTAAATTAGATAAATTAGATTTTTTTAAATAATTCTACAGAGTTATATTCACAAAACTTATTATTTTTTACTTACACGCAGTGACTACAAAGAAATTTACTATGGGGGAAGCTGCTGCGCAAAGTTATCTTTTTAT
>NW_012036904.1:0-516 GCF_000956235.1 Wasmannia auropunctata | reverse complement strand
TAATTTTAAATTACTTTTTATTAATAATATCATACGAAATTATTAATAAAAAAATTTATAATTTATAATTTTTATAAAAAAGTATAGTATATTTTTCTAATTTATAATTTTATAAAATATCACATATCTCACAGGCTATTTTAAATATTTAAAAGCCTTTTTAGATCTTACTATTCTTTTTATTTTTTCTTAATCTTTTTTTCAATATCATTTATTATTGTGCTACATTTTACATTCTCGATATGTCGCTATTTATTTATTTCTCAGAATTTACTATCGTGTGTTTTTTAACATACTTGATATTTCACAATTCATTCAATTCAATAGATTTTAATTAAAATAATTATTTCTAAATTCTTTGAATAGATATTTAATAGATGTAGTAATGTCAACGGCTTTTGGGGTTAAATCTAACTGTATTAAGGAATCGAATAATGAATATATAATTCACGCAAAAAAAGTTTTCGAGCAAAATCCAATTTGGATAGCCTTGTATATGTTTACGCCGCGAATTGT
>NW_012036903.1:0-360 GCF_000956235.1 Wasmannia auropunctata | reverse complement strand
AGTATAACGTAATCTTTCTTTTTTTAGAAATATAGAATAGACTTAATAAATTATTATATTAGATTATAAGCATTAAAATCAACATTGAGTTTTGATATTCAAAATTTAAAAAATTTTTTCAATTTGTTATACACTATTAAATATTTTTAAGTTACACTGTCAAAAAATTAAAAAACTTTATATACAATTTTCAAAATATTAATTTTAAATTACTTTTTATTAATAATATCATACGAAATTATTAATAAAAAAATTTATAATTTATAATTTTTATAAAAAAGTATAGTATATTTTTCTAATTTATAATTTTATAAAATATCACATATCTCACAGGCTATTTTAAATATTTAAAAGCCTTTT
>NW_012036902.1:0-972 GCF_000956235.1 Wasmannia auropunctata | reverse complement strand
CTCAATTTTGGGACTAAACTGTATGCCAAATGGTGTCCTACAACGAGACATTAATCGCCGAGAAGTTTCAAGTTGAAGTGACAATTGTTATCAGAGTTTGTAGGGGGAGGGGGGAAGGTGGAATCAAAGTTTATTACACTAATCGACATGCTAAAAGTTTCCTGCAAAAGAAGAATGGTTTCCCGTGGATTTTGGAATGCTGCTATCAAACAATGCTGCTCTCAGAATTTGTCTATCACGTCACATTTTTTAAAAAAATGGGGGTTGAATTCCTTAAAAAACGCACTTTTTGCAATTTTTAAAAAATCGCAGCGGATGAACTTGCAGGTAAATAGTTTCGTATTAACGCTTAAGCTTGTTGAGATCAGAGCGCTCTGGTGTCATTCGAAGAGTTTTGTTTGTAGAGGTCTCTGTAAGACGGCGCGAGATTAATTTTTGCTCATGTGTATTCTCTTTTAAGTTCTTTTCGTGTCTTCCGTCACGACCGTTCAAATCGAGTCTGAAAAGTCTTTTCGTTAGCACGCAATAAATATAAAGTGCAGTGTGTAACTCAATCGCTAATTATTTACTCATTAAATTTTACTGTGTGTATAACCTGCTGTTTTCACTGCGATTCCATCCTAATATCGCAACAGAGCTTAAATAATACAATGTTTAAACTTTTATTTAAGATTTTTTAGAAGTTTATAACACATCAGGTTTGTTTTCCGCAATTTTTCAAAAATTGCGTAAAAAGCGATCTTTAAAGAATTTAACATCGTTTTTTTTTTAAATGTGACTTATAGACAAATTCTGAGAGTAGCATAATTTTCAGTGCTTCAAAATCTAGGGGAAACCACTCCCCTTTTGCAGGAAACTTTTAGCACGTCGATCAGTGTAATAATTAAGTTTTGATCCACCCCTCTCCAACTTCAATAACAATTGTCACTTCAACTTGAAAGAGTGTAGCCCACTTTGTATATGAAATCTGCC
>NW_012036901.1:0-1117 GCF_000956235.1 Wasmannia auropunctata | reverse complement strand
AAAATATTTAATAGATTATTTGTTATAACAATTTTTTGTGCTGGTGTGCAATCCACCCCAGTGTGTCAAGCACGTCACGCCACAGAAGTGTGGCAAGTAAGGGTTAAGTAAGAACGTGGCTAACCGAAAATGTTTATAGTAAACATTGTTACTATCGCTTTTATTTGACAGCATCACAATTTAGTTTGTTTGTTCATTTCATTATAAAACATCAACGATCGAACATCACTGATAATTTGTTATATCATAATTATAAAATATAAGAAGTTTTAAATGATTACAATAAGTAGGTCTATTTATTTTATGTTTACATCTAAATTCTTTATCCCAAACATGTTAAGACTATTAGAGAAATTTTAATTGATAGGCGATCACTACATTTGGCCAATTAAACCAAACGACTTTTTATCATGACATTGCTTATCATGGCTTGCACAAAAAATTTTTTTTAAATAACATTATGGCTGCATTGGACAATCGTTTGTTTTAGATGTGTAATCTTCATACGTTTTAACTTATTGACCACTTATTAATTTATAATTCCATACAACATAGTTTTAATATATAATGGAATAATGAAATTATATATGATTTCATTATTGGTTTTTCCTTTTTCTTCTTTTTATTTCTGTGTTTTATATAATTGATTGCTTGTGTTAACAGTATTTTATTGTAAATGTCTACCATTAATATTTATATTTATTACTTTTTATTATTGTATACACCTTACGTCATAGACTATAATTTTAATTATAAATTTACGATTGAGAAAGACCTGGTAAAGTCGAAACTAGTTTTATTATATTGTTAAATTTTAAAGAAATAAAGTTAATGTTTTGCATCTATTATTACTCATTTTTGGACTATTTAATACATCAGTATATTATTTAACAATAACGAGCGAGAGATTAATTTTAGTTTTAAATAAAGAGTGAAATATAAAATCGTCTAAAATATAAAATCGCCCGTTTTTTGGCCCCTCAATTTTGGGACTAAACTGTATGCCAAATGGTGTCCTACAACGAGACATTAATCGCCGAGAAGTTTCAAGTTGAAGTGACAATTGTTATCAGAGTTTGTAGGGGGAGGGGGGAAGGTGGAATCAAAGTTTATTACA
>NW_012036900.1:0-466 GCF_000956235.1 Wasmannia auropunctata | reverse complement strand
AGGAGATACACCAATAATTGGCGCATCTTTAATCCAAACTATAAATGAAAATGTTGTATACCTCTTCCTTGGTATTCTCGTCGCCAGAAATAATGTATTACTTCTCCGATTGGATGATCTTTGGAACAAATAAAATCAAGCATTGCTCGAAACTTATTATCGAGAAATCTCGATGTTGATACAGGATCTCTACTCATAGCTTTACAAGTATATTTCACTCTGCCTGCAACTGTGGCATCTGATGAAAGAAGTTTCAATAAATTAAAAAAAAAATATGATCAAATCATATTTACGACAACAAAGGCTTACATTGTATGTGCAATGCTATGAATTGAAAATTAAATAGCTAAATGTAAATTTGATTTCTTAATAACTAGATAGAAAAAGATTTTTGATTTATAAAAATTATAAAATTTCATTTGCAAAGTTGCATTTATATAATTTATAAAATTATATACGTTCTATA
>NW_012036899.1:0-4268 GCF_000956235.1 Wasmannia auropunctata | reverse complement strand
TTTTTAGTTTTATTTTTTCGGTTCTGCATTTAATTATTTTGCGATCTGACGTTGTAGTTGCAGTTGTTTTCTTTACAAATGCTACATAGGGAAAATATTTTTTCGGCGAAAGGTCTTAATATTGATGCAACACTTCTTACCATGGTAAGTAATGAATTATTTGTTTTAAATATTAAAAAAATATTAAATATCTATTATATTTATTATGTTTTAAACATTAAAGTATCTATTATACAGTTTTGTGTTTTACTTTTAGATAGTGGGTAATATTACCACATACCTAATAATCTTGATACAATTTTTAAACATATCTCATTCTTGCGACAGGAAAACAGAAATCAATATTAAGTAATAATTAAAATATGTTTGTATAAAAATGTGTTAGATACTAGAAATACCATTTCTTGTCAGTGCTAATAGTACACAATCACGCGATGTTTTATATAGAAATGCTATTACACAAATAACAAAGACTTGTGCATACTACATATAAGTTAGTTATCATACTTAAATGTATATTAGTTTTTTATTTATTTTCATGTATCACTTGAGCTAATAATTACGTTTCAAGTCCGAACATTTAATCGGCGCGCAGTCTAACGACTGTACAGGGATTTCAGAAAAATTCATATAGAATTTATTAGGCATCTAAGATCCAGCCGTGACCGTAAAGGCGCTCTCGAAGTTAGTTGTGTTATAAATAATATACTTTAATAGAACTTTAGATACTACAGACACATCATAAACTGATCATTAATAATGTATAATGTCTTAGATATCACTGATTCATGTGAATATTGTAGAGTCTCTTTCCTATTTTATATGTGCACATATAATATGATGAATCATTTCACAATATTTGTATTAATCTATCTTAAGGGTGGACACTATGGCGATCGAAGAATGCCATGGTTACTTTATGACTAACAAATGGTTTCTTAGCTTTGTCTCTTTGACACAACACTTGCTCGCAGTTTGAAGTTTAAAATCATCGAGTATGGATAGTACATAGAGACCACGTATATAAATTTACATATTCCTTGCAAAGAGACCGACTTGAAAATTACACATAGAAAAGAACCTTTTGCAATTATATCTGCTAAAGTGTATATAAATAACAATGTAAATTGTCCATCATAATATACATTGTTATTCTCCTACGGATTTCTGCTAATCGCGTTTAACTCAAAAAACTAAGGAAAAGCAAAATGCGGAAAAGGTGGTGGTTGTGTCATGCTACGAACTTCCAATCTTTAATGTATCCCTGTTTCATCGTTTGCCGTGTTCTAGGACTATTTTCATACAAGATCAACACTTCGACCTTCGAAACTTCCAAACCGCGCTACATTCTGTCATCCATCGTTATCAGCGTTTTCAGCGTTATAAATTTAGTACTCATTCACGACATTGTTACTTCGAAAAGAATCTTTGGAGACATAACCTGGGATATACATGCAGTTATTTACTATGCGTTTAGCAATTTCACAGTGATCGTCACGCATGTCTTAAGTGGTCCGCGAATGCGCTTGTTACAGACAATATGGGAGATCTCGTCAAAATTACCCCCGAAGTCGTACCAAAAGATGTCCAGATTTATTCACGTCAAGGACATATTGAGTATTATCTTCAGACTTGTGCAATTATATTTAAATTTTTCAGAAAAAATTCTGGAAAATACGATCAACTTTTTCTTTGTTCTGATTGGGGCCTTGACAGTGTATTTCGCTCTACTGGTATTACAAATAATTATGATGTATATAAATTGTGTTTGTATATTGAAGGCTTGTTTCAAGGAAATCAACGATAATCTGATGCATATGCAATGGCACATGATAAGAAACGATATAGAACCATCTGTCCCCAGGATTATCTATCACACACAGAGCAATAAATTTTTGCTGTTAAAACTTAAAAACCTAAAAAAGAGACATATGATGATTAGCGACACAGTGCAAATGTTGAATGTAATATTTAATTTACAACTCCTTGGTACTATAGTTACAAGTTTTTCAGTTATTACCTTTGAGATGTACTTTTATCTCGTACGCTGGCAAGATGGGATATTTATTAGTTTGGACAGAAATTTTCTTATTAAGGTTTTACCGGCTATTATGTATAATGGTTCGATAATAATGCTACTTGTGTGGGCGTGCGAGACGAGTAAAAATCAGGCTCGAGAGATTCGTACCACCATTCACGATTTATTGAACACCACCAATAATAAGAAAATAAAATACGAGGTATTACAGTTTTTTGTAATTTTGTCAATGTATTTTTCGCAAAATATATATACTAAAGATTTTTAACAATTCAATTTACTAAAGCATGATTATATTTGTAGTTTCATATTTTCGATTTAGTTATATTGCGATCTGACGTTACAGTTGCAGCTTTTTTCTTTACAAATACTACATCGGGAAAATATTTTTGCGGTGAAAGGTCTTAATATTAATGCAACACTTCTTGCAGCGGTAAGTAATCAATTATTTGTTATAAATATTAAAATATACATATTTTTTGTTTTACTTTTAGATGGTGGGTTGTATTACTACGTACCTAATAATCTTGATACAATTTTTACACATGTCGCATTCTTGTGGGAGAAAAACAGGAATCAATAATAATTAAATCATGATTGTACAAAAATGTGTTAGCAACTACTACGGGAAATGCTTTTTTTTCATTGCGAATAATATATATAATCGCGCGAAATTTTATGTTTATATGTATAGAGATGCTATTACATAATGATAAACACTTGTACATGCATACTCTACATACGATCATATTAATGTATATCAGTATCTTATTTGTTTCCATTTGAGATGAAATAAATATAGTTCTGAAAAATTCTAAAATATTATATAATCTGCGCAAAAAGAGAGAATACTAAATTCTGTATCCAACAATTATTATAAACAGATTATTTTTTTTGTTTTTGTTTTAGAGTTACTCATGATAGCAAACTGTATGCATCGCTTAGTCTAACATTCTTATTTTATGCATGTGCACGTCATTTATTATGTTACAATAATTACATTTTTTGTGTAATTCATCTCGAGAAATAAACGTCAATCAAAGACCGCTGTGGTTACTTCACAATTAACAAATACATACTTCAAATTTCACTTTGTGTTTGATACACTTTTATACACACTTATCACGAAGAAACGGTCTTGATTACATTTAGAAAAGATTACATTTACAATGAAGTAATTAATAATATTTACAATTAGTAGATTATAATATAGATTATTGTCCTCCCACAAAGTTTTGCTACTCATGTTTAATTCGAAAATTCAAAGACACGCTAAGATGCGGAAGAGATGGAGATTATCATATGTTGTAAACTTCCAAACATAATCGTAATGTATCCCTACTTCACATTTTCTCTGAATATTTTTATATAAGATCTATATGCTTTAAACTTCACATCTTCAAAACCGTACTACATCATGTCGACCGTTGTTCGATCTACGTTTGCTATATTATAAACCATGCTTAATTATAATATTATCGTTCCTGGAACATTCATCTTTAGAGATAATCAAAAATTTTGAAACTACCATTTATTTTTTTTTTGCAAAACTAATTGAGACTCTAGCATTACAATTCTGTTTCTTAATATAATATAACATTTATTTTATATATATTTTTTTTATAACAAAAATGTCATTTTTCTCAAAACATAAATAATGTATATTCATAGAGCTTTAATGTCTGTTATAAACTGATCAAACGAATGATGCATGCCTTAGTGTCTCTGATTCATGTAGGTAATGTACAGTTAAATTTCTATTTCAGATGTGCACATATAATTTGATGAGTCATAAATTAAAACAATTCCACAATCTATTAATCTATCCTAAGAACTGCAATATGGCGATCGAAGAACGCCATGGTTACTTCACGACTAACAAATAGTTCCTTTAGTCTTGTGTCGTTGATGTAGCATTTGCTCGCAGTTTTGAAATTAAAATGATCGAGTACAGATAATACGTAGAAACCTCACATATCAGTTAATATACTTCTGACCAAGAGATCGAATTGAAGATTATACTTAGAAAAAGATCTTTCGCAATCAAGTCGATATTAATGCTAAAGTGTACATGAATAATAATGAAATAGTGCATCATAATATATTGATTGTTTTCATACAAATTTCTGCTAATCGTGTTCAACTTGAAAAATCAAGGAAAAGCAAAATGCGAAAAAGATGGTGGTTGTGCCACGCCACGGACTTCCAGTCCTTAATGTATCCCTGTTTC
>NW_012036898.1:0-360 GCF_000956235.1 Wasmannia auropunctata | reverse complement strand
GGATATAGGAAGGCTGCTGGCAGCAGAATGATCGACAGCGCCTCGAAGAACTGTCGCTTGTTCACTTAATTATATGTTCTAACCCGTTACTATACATCACAAAGATATAATATACGTACTGACGCGGAGATGCAATGAGCTTTTCATGCAACGGAGCGCTCTTATACAGGCGGCCGCGCGAAGTGGGGATGGTCCCGAGAGTGGGAACAGTGCTTGATAGTCTCATGAAGGGTAAATATACCGATGAAGGGAGGCTGCTTCAATGATCTTACCCTTTATATATGTTGTCCAGGTGATGACCCCAAGTGACCTTCAGGTGGTTTTAGCCGTCGCTCGTTATTTGTTAAAAAGTTATTAACA
>NW_012036897.1:0-346 GCF_000956235.1 Wasmannia auropunctata | reverse complement strand
TATTTTATTTATTAAAAACCGTAACAAGTGTAGTGCTTTTAATATTTAAAATAAGTAATCAATCATTATAACTTATTAAATTAATTTAATATTTATTAAATATATCTAAAAATGTTATGCTGCTTAAAGTACAAAACGGGATTCTGCACCAGAATTTGAATTTATCTTGGGAATTGGAATCCAAATCCTAAGAGAAATATTGCAGAGATGTTTAATTTAAGTGAATATTTATTGAGAAAACTACACATTTATTAACAGAGTTGTTGTTTATACTGCATGCAGTCGTCAACTTGTGTGATTCTAGCAGCATTTAATATTTTCACTGACCGATGTATCGAAGATACTT
>NW_012036896.1:0-1057 GCF_000956235.1 Wasmannia auropunctata | reverse complement strand
AAGATAGTAACGTCACCTACTTCTTTTTTTACTTTCTCCGCTATTCTAAAGACTTCTTCCCTATCTGCTACATTACATCTGTAAAACCCAATCAAATATTGATCAATACAGATAATTTTACTTTATAGTTTACAAGTATTTATGCTTGTATAAATTCTACTTAAGCACTTTTTTTTAATTTTATCGAATCTTGTAAAAAAGCAATATTACCGATATGCATGTACAGAATCGATTCCCATCTTTTTAATATCATTCATCGTCTGGTTGTTGGTTTCTTCATTGATATCCCAACATACGACTGTTGCCTTTAACGAAGCGTAGCCAATCGCTAACTCCTTTCCTATGCCATGACCTGCACCTGTTATCTATTGTGTATATAAAATATAATTTAAATTATAATTATTACAAATTATAGTTCATAAATTAATTATTAGTTTTTAAAAATTAGCATCAATATTACATTTTCTAGCTGAATTTTTCATGCTTTTATGTTTTGAAAAAAAGTAACAAAATTGATAATCGATAAAATACATATAAAAACAAATGTACTATCAGATTGAGAGTTTAGAGACAATCAGTTCAGAGTTTAGAATACAAGTTTTTCTATTGGCTAACCCAACATAATTTGGCATGGCATTTAATCAATTAGACATCGAATTGATGTCGAATTTTGATTTAATTTATTCGAAATCATCGACTCGATATCAATTTGATATTAATTTAATGAGTCCGTTATCTATAGTAAAAAAAAGGCCGCTAGGTAAATAGAGAGAAAAAAAAGGAAAATTTGAAATATTACGGTAAATATTAACATGACATGTGATTTGTGTGGATTTCTCTTTCTAATTTATGTTAATGTATGTATATAAGATTTATATAAAATAAATACATATATACATATATATACAGGGTGGACCATTTTAATCCATCCAGTCGAATATCTCGAAAATCAAGCCCGGGAGAGAAAAATTTTTCAGACAAAAGTTGTTTGGTTTCGAGGGGGACATAAGATGATAACCTGTCTCTTATACACATCTCTGAGCGGGCTGGCAAGGCA
>NW_012036895.1:0-1648 GCF_000956235.1 Wasmannia auropunctata | reverse complement strand
TCTTTACTATTCCGGTAAGCACTAGGCTCGGATAAATAGTAGTGAATTTAACTGATGATTTTCCGTTACTTAATGCACGTAATTCTTCAGATACAGCTTCCATCATTGCTACAATACATACATCAAAATATGTAAAAAAAATGTACTTTACAATCATATATAATAACATGTTATACTATCAGCGTGCTGCTACGTATAATTATGTATAGTAAGTGTATATATATATATTTTTTCTTAATTTGTGTGTGTGTTTGTATATGTGTGTATACGTATATTAATGTTCATTCATTTTCATTAGTATAGTTTATATTCCCTTATAATATAATATTTTATTATTTATATCGTAATATCGTTAAATATGAGATAAATTACTTTTGATTGCGCTTTTCGAAGGGCAATAGGCTGTTCCATAAGGGACTCCAATAAATCCTAGTACTGATGAAATTGCTACGACATGACCGTGATTTTTTTCTATCATACTTGGTAAGAATGCTCGTAATGTCTGAAAATAGTTCCTTTGTAAATAACAAAAGTTTAGGTTACATGCTTGTTCAAATCGTATTTAAAGAATTAAACGGCGAGCTAATGCAGTTATATTTCTAAAAATGATAAGTTTCGTTGAGTTATTTTGTGTATCACAAGGTTTCAACATGTCTCACAAGAAAACGGATTCAAATATTTTTTCCAATTTTAATATAACATAATTTTGATGACGCTTTAAAAAATTGAATTCTTTAAAAGAGACATTTTTGAAAAATACGAAAGGTAAGTAAGGCAGACAGGAATCGGCACAGTTATTGGTACGCAATATCTAAACCTACAGAAACGTTATCCGTCCGGTAAAGGATACATTGTATCGTCTCTGTATGATGACCGTCATGTAACGAAAAAATATACTTGGCGGGAGCCGCTATCGCGTCTCCTGATTATATAAAATCCACTTTCTTCTCATATAATAGTCAAACGTTTCGACTATCATTTTTAGCCATCCTCAGTGACATTCAACAACTCTTGCTCTTTTTTTCTTACATGTGCACTTTTCCACGGTTAATGAGTGAGGAAGTAATTATCGACACCTCCGATTGCTGTTTATGCAGTTGAAGGGCTGAATAATCTAAGTATAGATCTTCGAACGTAGTAAAACGCACAGTTTGCATATTTGCAGCAATAAAATTGAATAAATAACAGTAATAAATAAATAAAAAATAATAGCGTATAAAACTAGGTCAGAATTAAAATTAAAAAGAAAGCCGAGCAAGAGATAAAACTGATATCGTATAGCAACTGTACACGTCAATGTCCGTGGGATTTTTTTTTAACGTGGGTAAGAATACTTATAAGAACTTGCCTCTTATTTTAATTTATGTTACAATATATTTAAAGCAAAAAAAAAACACATGGATCTGTTTTTTCCATCGATTATATATATTACTTGCCCAATAATGCGCTATCACGTTGACGTTTATAACACGTGCAATTTCATCGAAACTTTGATTTAAAAGTGATTTAGCAAATCCTATACCGGCGTTGTTGATCAAGATAGTAACGTCACCTACTTCTTTTTTTACTTTCTCCGCTACTCTAAAGACTTCTTCTCTATCTGCTACATTACATCTGTAAAACCCAATCAAATATTCATCAATACAGA
>NW_012036894.1:0-371 GCF_000956235.1 Wasmannia auropunctata | reverse complement strand
TGGATAAATAAAATTGAATTATCTCACTAATAAACGCCATAAATATCTTATTAATTAAATAACGTTAATGTACAAAAAAACTTTTTACAATAAATAGGACAATATTATTAAAATAAAAATATCATTTTGCCAAATATGACAATAAAAGACATAAACTGATTGTGTAATATTGTAAATTTGTTTCAATAGATTTGTTACAAACTCTCCCGACTAACTTTTACCTAAGCTTTGGCTTCTTTACTATTCCGGTAAGCACTAGGCCCGGATAAATAGTAGTGAATTTAACTGATGATTTTCCATTACTTAATGCACGTAATTCCTCAGATACAGCTTCCATCATTGCTACAATACATACATCAAAATATGTAAGA
>NW_012036893.1:0-427 GCF_000956235.1 Wasmannia auropunctata | reverse complement strand
CGGACATCTCCAGAACTTTTCTTGCTTGCTTACTGCGACAGTCTTTCTTTGTGCCTTTTCAATAATAAAGCTTATCATTTGCACTAATCCGATTGTTTAATTCATAAGTAACCCAACAGGTTATGGGCCCAGCGTGCAAAGATAGTGCATAAAGTAGTTCTTTCGTAATAATTCTGCCAAGTTTTCGAGCTATCTCTAGTCGAGATGACTACGACGGAAGATTTGAGGTTACCTCCGTTGACCAAAGACATCAGCGTTGGAAGTACGAGGTACGTTCCTGTCTGAAAAGCATTGGTGCAACTGGTCATGTGGATGGCACGGTCAGGTGCCCAACGGAAGGAGGCAGTGAGAAAGAAATCGAGGCATGGGTAAAGATCGACGGCAAGGCGCAGCGAGTGCTTACATGTGCGCTCTCCGATGACGACCA
>NW_012036892.1:0-806 GCF_000956235.1 Wasmannia auropunctata | reverse complement strand
ATATCGTGTATAAGCGCTACGATTAATATTGAGTAATTAATTTTTACATAAAAAATAATCTTTTGGTATCTCAAATCAAAATCCAAAGTATGAAATAAATCGGCGTCTGACACTTGAAATAGTTTACTTGTTAGCTTGAACTAAATAAAAGCAACAGTCGACTGTTAGGCATCATAATATATAAGTTCCGAATGCTTTAAAATTACCAAAAATGAAACAATTACATAGCAATTTTGCGCATTATTAATTATAAACAATTGCTACTTTTAACATTTTTAAAAGAAATTTATTTTAAACAAATTATCAGAAAGTTCATGTATTATTTTTTTCCAAGAAGTATATTTCTATATTAGAGTACTTCTTTAAGAAGTACTTAAAAAAAAAAATTCTCTAATAAATCTTTTTACTACAAATTCATGACTAATCTTACATCTCGTGCAGACAAAAATTCGTGGAAATCAAATTCTTCGGCAGAGCATGTCGCGTAGAATCGCCAACAAACGTGTTCGCAAAAGCTGGCGCGCACGCGATAACGATTCCGACCAGATCGATTTGACTTTTATGATAGTAAATGCATTTAGTTCGCTCACGCGCGAATGAGCGAGCGCATAAAGTTCTTGACTTGGATTACGATAGATCTATTCGCAAGATTCATGGAATTATATGTATAATCGAATTTTACACTTGTAAGATATAATTGTGTGTATAGCCGAGAAAGCAAGAGAAGTTCCTGCACTTCCATATAGGCAATCCCTGTTTAAAAGATCCGATAGAATTAGATAAGAAGAAACCTATACAATTTTATC
>NW_012036891.1:0-324 GCF_000956235.1 Wasmannia auropunctata | reverse complement strand
AAATGAGGTCTCAAAATTTTGCTCCAAATTTGCTCCGTTCGGAGCAATAAATGTTATTAATTGGTTTTTAATAGTTTCTTTTGTAAATTAAAAGAAACGTTTTTGTGATAAATCTAGGGACTTTTCATCGAAAAACGTCATAACTTTTTGTCAAAGTGGTATTTTGCAATCAATAAGGTCTCAAAATAATGCTCCCGGTTTGCTCCATTCGAATAAATCAATTTCATAAAATGCACCTTTGCATTTTTGTTTAAATAGAAAAAACAATGTTTTTGTCCAAAATCTAGGGGCTTTTATTAAGCGCGCATGCGCATTGGCATGGAG
>NW_012036890.1:0-393 GCF_000956235.1 Wasmannia auropunctata | reverse complement strand
CCCCGACTCGGAACGAGAACCCCCCCTTCTCTCTTTCGCTCTCTCTTTCTGTGTCTTTTTCTCGGACCCTCTCGATACACCCTACTTTCATCACATACGTCTCCCCCGGTGCGTCTATGTGCCATCATAGCTTACCTCTCATCCCTTCCTTCTCGTCGTATCTCTTATTCCTTCCGTTTATCTGTCTCCATTCCTTTCTCATTTCAATAATAGGGGATGAGAAGAACTGCACGGGTTGATAATCTCCGTATAATGTAAGAACTGCGTCCATCATCATAGATCTCTCAACCCTTTTATATTTTTCTAATCACTTATTGAAAAGAGTGGCCCTCATCCCCTCGAATCTTTTGTAATCATTTTATTAACACGTTTTTCTCTTCTCTCTCTCTCTCT
>NW_012036889.1:0-786 GCF_000956235.1 Wasmannia auropunctata | reverse complement strand
ATTCACGAATTCGGTTCCTGCGTCGCATCGTATGGCTTTAATTTGTGTTCCGAATTTACACTCGTACCTATGCTTGAAATCTTCTAGCTTATCCGATGTCTCATTTTTGCTTCGGATCGGGTATATTACCGTAAAGTGCGAATAATCGTCTACAATTGTCAGGAAGTATTTTTCTCCATCAATTCCTATTGGACTTATGGGTCCACACAAATCAACGTGGATTTTATCGAGCACTTGTTTCGTTCTTGGTCTTGTTCCTATATGCGGTTGTTTGTTCATCTTCGCTTCGATGCAGATTCTGCATACATCGTGCGGCTTTATTACACATGAGTGTCCTAAGCGTCGGTGCCATATTGATGGATCACCAGTGAGTGCCAGATTTGCATGACCGTTAGATGGTTTCCAGTTTATATCAAACGTGACATCGTATAGGTTGCTTCCCTTTTCCGTTCGTACGATTAGGTCCTTTCCTCTGAATATGTATCCTGATCCGTCTCTAAATTCTATCTGGAATCCTCTTGCTTCTAATCGCCTAATAGAGAGTAAATTACAATTTAGTTCAGCAGCGCACAGCACGTTAGTTAGTTGTACCTGTCAGTCGACCTTTGTATTTCAAATTTATATCAGCTATTTCAGAGACGGTAATTGCCTGGTTTGCCTTTGCTACCGTTACTTCTATTGGTTTATTCAGCTTCCTTCGATTATGTGTTAGGCCAAACAATTCTTCTCTAATCATATGATGGCTCGCACCCGAGTCCAGTATGAAGTGCACACCTTTATTGTTTG
>NW_012036888.1:0-506 GCF_000956235.1 Wasmannia auropunctata | reverse complement strand
GTGTGCTCTTCCGATCTGTCGAATCGATCTCTAAATGGCTTCTCGATGAGGCTATACGCTTCGCATCCAAAGATTTTAATCTTCGTGTAGTCCACATCAATCTTGACTCTTGCTGCCGGCACTTCGTTGTCTATTGCTTTACTCGGTATCCGGTTGAGAATATATGCTGCATACATAACTGCGTAAGGCCATAAGTATTTTTCTACGCTTTTATCAATGATCATTGCTCTGGCCATCTCGGTTATCGTCCTGTTCGCGCGTTCTGCTACTCCATTTAGTGCGTGTGTATACGGTGGTGCTATTTCAAACTCGACATTTTTGAATATTCTTTTCATTTTATCATTCACGAATTCGGTTCCTGCGTCGCATCGTATGGCTTTAATTTGTGTTCCGAATTTACACTCGTACCTATGCTTGAAATCTTCTAGCTTATCCGATGTCTCATTTTTGCTTCGGATCGGGTATATTACCGTAAAGTGCGAATAATCGTCTACAATTGTCAGGAA
>NW_012036887.1:0-766 GCF_000956235.1 Wasmannia auropunctata | reverse complement strand
TGTAAAATGACTGAACAATTTTGTTTTAATTCACAGTTTTTTTATCTATTATATGTATAATAAACAATTTCACTTGTTAATTATTACAATTATATTTTACAAATGTTCTGTTTAGAATGAAGCCAGCCTTTATTCTAAACTTGCTTTTTTTAAAAAATGATTTACAGGTACTAAAACTATATTGATTAAGAAGTGCATTATATTCATTATTTAGGACACTTACAACTAACACAAAGTTTATTTTAATGTCAAATTTTTGTTATATAGTAATTAAGAATTTAAAATTTATTATAACCAATTATTTTAGCTCATAAAAATGTGAGAGCAATCTGGACGCATGGTGGTCTCCTCAGTGCGCATGAAGCTATTTGGAAAGGTATACCAATGATCGTAATGCCTTTGTTCCTGGATCAAAAATCCAATGCAGAAATATTAGTAGCTAAAGGCGTTAGCACATATTTGGACGTTAGAACTTTGACCGTACAGAACGTATTGTATGCAATTGAAGAAGTACTTTACAATGAAAGGTATTATATATTTTGATTACATTTCTATATATAAAATTATTGTTCATACAGTAAATTAATAATATAATCAAATAATATAATATTTTAAATAATGTTTAAATCTAACATAAAATAGTATAATCTAGTTAAACATTTCTTGTAAAAGTGATTGCCCGTAAAATAGCTGATGATAAAATTTAGTTTTCTTATTTATGTGTCTTGACAGCTTTTCCTTTAATTTACTTGCGTAAGTTTGTACA
>NW_012036886.1:0-508 GCF_000956235.1 Wasmannia auropunctata | reverse complement strand
TATTGAAATATTTGTAATAATAAATTTTTATATTTTATTTTCTTTTTATTATTTAGACAATTAAAAAGTTTACAAAATTTTAGACGTTGTTGTAATAGCATTCTTTTAAAAATAGCATTGAGTAGGATATAATTTATATATTATTTGCAGTCACAACATTTTTTTATGTACTACTAATTAGAATCGATATTTGAATTATTATTCCAGTATTTCAATAATATATTGTAGTAAACACACACAAAAACATCGCGCATATGAATATTTTCTAGATTAAATAGTTCTTGCTTCATTTCATTATGGTTAACTTTATTTTAAAAATAAATACAGTATAAGAAAATGAGTTTTTATTGCATGCGTTACAACTATCTGATTATATCGTAAAATGACTGAACAATTTTGTTTTAATTCACAGTTTTTTTATCTATTATATGTATAATAAACAATTTCACTTGTTAATTATTACAATTATATTTTGCAAATGTTTTGTTTAGAATGAAGCCAGCCTTTA
>NW_012036885.1:0-400 GCF_000956235.1 Wasmannia auropunctata | reverse complement strand
TTTTCCATCCGGCTATGGAACTGGTTGCAGGAAATTTTAGTTAACAAACACATTTAAGATCTTGGAGTAACAAATGACAGACTGAGCCTCATCGACATCGAATTTATTCGCTGAAATTTGATAATTTGCTACACTGAAGCTTGAACAGAATCAAAACGTTTGTAATTTTAGTATGTATTGTTTAATTTGCGTACTGTTTACCGTGCCAATTTCTTATGTGCTCTTTTCGTAAATTCGTTTTAAAATTCAGGAATCCGTTTAATTATTGAAATATTTGTAATAATAAATTTTTATATTTTATTTTCTTTTTATTATTTAGACAATTAAAAAGTTTACAAAATTTTAGACGTTGTTGTAATAGCATTCTTTTAAAAATAGCATTGAGTAGGATATAATTTAT
>NW_012036884.1:0-333 GCF_000956235.1 Wasmannia auropunctata | reverse complement strand
CGAAAAGAAAGCTGTTATTTCAACGGAAGATAACGAAATGGCAGCGTCAGTTAATTTAGTGGCTGAAATTGATATTGTTGAAATGAAATATGAAGATGTGATGGAAGCCTCAATAGAACAAACTGATAACAACTCTGACTTTGTTAAAAATAAAATTGTAAACGACTGTCAAACATTTTTGAAATACAAAACGCTCGAACAAAATGAACAATCGTTTTATTGTCATACTTGCAAAATTAAATTTGAAAAGGAGCGTTATTTTAAAGCCCATATGAATATACATGAGGAAATAACTGTTAATTGTACAACGTGCTGCTCTGCAAAATGTTCGTC
>NW_012036883.1:0-550 GCF_000956235.1 Wasmannia auropunctata | reverse complement strand
TTAAGATGATCTAGAGCTGTGGACTTAGGTATACAGGATTTGTGGAGAGTTTTAAGAGATTTTGCTGGAAACCTTTTTTGAATCTTAAAATAGAAAATTTTCCGATAACTACCATTTAAAGGTACAAAGTAGGAACTATGTTCCCATATAGATTTGAATCTATTATAACTCTTTAAAATTTACATACCTCTTAAAATTAAGATTCGAAGTAGGAGCAAAATTTCGGTCCCCGCGGTATCTCGCTTTTCTTCCTCATATTTGCATATTGTCATTTTTCAAAAGCAAGAAACTCGACCGCGCATAGTGTAGCTGCGGAATGTGCTAAACTTGCAGAAGTTAAGACGACACTGCAGCAAATATTATTATTAAACAATTCTGCATGTACGTATCTCTTACTTTGTCGTACGCCTTTGCCGTACGCCTTTGCTGTACGTCAGATTTAGCTTCGATCCTGTTTCTTCCGACCACAAAAATTCTACTCCAAATATTAATTTTGTTAAATGTATTAAGATCTTTTTTTGTAAGAAAACATATAATTTGCATTTAACGA
>NW_012036882.1:0-1057 GCF_000956235.1 Wasmannia auropunctata | reverse complement strand
TGCTTTTCAAATGCAAAATAAATTGTCTTGGTGTATGTAATTTAATTGGCAATTTATTTTAATATAATCACACATTTTATTTGTTTTATTTAATAAAACATGGAATCATTTCATCCTTGTTGTTCGATAAAAGTAAAACAAGGACAAATAATGCTCGCAAACGTTTAATTCAACGTAGGGCGCATTTAGCAGACAGATCAGTAAGCGCTCAATGATTCGCCTTTGTTACAGTATTGGTCCATTCACTCATTGTCAGATCCAGCAAAAAGCTAATGGCAAAAACCAATTATATTAAAGAATCATTAAACGCTAAACGCTTACTGATCTACTTTGTTTACTGAACGCGCCCATAGAAGAAATTGTGTTTTGACCTTAGAACATATATTATTGGAAGGAGAATAGAGTGCTGAATGTGAAGCCAACATATGTGCGAGAGAGAAAGGTATAGATTCCCAATTGTCTGTAATGCGCATGTTATTCAGCCCCCACTCAGCCCGTTTTGCCTAATTTCTTATTTTTCGAAAATCTTTAAAAAAAAATGAAAAACGGGACTAAGTAGGGGCTAAATGGCACATGCGCATTACAGACAATTGGGAATCTATACCATTCTCTCTCGTTGGCTTCACACATATGTTGGCTTCAGCTCGATACATGGACGGTATAGGTAATTCTCCTTCCAGTAATATACAGGGTGTCCCGTAATGACCGGACCAACGCTTAAAGGTAGATTCCTGAGATAATTTTAAGACAAAGTTTCAATACCAAAATGTTGAGACTATATTAGTTGTTGAATTATAAGTGTTTAAAGTTAACTAATCAGTTCGTCTAAAGTTGGCGCGCTCAGGTACGGCACAACGCAAACTCCTAAAAACAAAAGCTGACTTATCGCCCCTTTTATTAATATTGATACAAGGATTACATATGAGAATATAAGATTATTTTTATTGATATTTCTGCAAACACATTGCGCAATAACATTGTACAATAATATTTTCAATTGATGCAATTGATAGCAGATTTTTGAATAAAATATCATCTGACAGATCGGAAGAGCACA
>NW_012036881.1:66823-101600 GCF_000956235.1 Wasmannia auropunctata | reverse complement strand
TATCCCCTGTGTGCCTTGTCGACTCAGTTACAAAAATATTTCCTGACCGTTATGTAGCGAAAAAATATACTTGGCGGGAGACGCTACCGCGTCTCCTGATATGCCTTGTATCAAGAATATAAATTCTTGATACAAATCTTTCATACAAATTATGAAATGAAAGATATTTTATGTTCTCGTACAGTGCCCTACTTTTATTGCATTATATTTTAATGGCAGATTTTTTGATTAAATTAAAATTTATTTTTTCTCAAAAGAAATTTTAAAATGTCCATAATTTTTTAATAATTAATTATAGAAAATAAGGGCTTTTTTCTGAAAATAAATTTCAGGAAAGTGGATAGATAATAAAACCATATAAATCAATAAAGTTAATTTAAAATAATTTTAATTTGTGGAATATTTATAAATTACAATCATTGTATAATCAACTCGCGGAATTCATCAAATTATCATTAAAATTTAACGTAATACTAAGCGAAACATTCTGCATGACATATATTTTCGTTTAATATTCAAATTGCTCCCAAGAGAATACAATTTCATGTTTTCACGTGGTCAAAGTGCATATTCAAATAGACGCATAAAGTGATATGCGCATCAAGTCAAAATGGTCTTTGGACTAAAAACTAAGAGAGAGAAAGAGACGATACTTAATTTTTCGTTATATTTTAAACTCTCCATTATTATTGACGATTATTATTACTGACGTTAAGATAAGACTTTCTATGTATTGCCTATGTATATATAGACATGTTACTATACACATGTCCAACACATATTATCTTAATATAATATTTTATTCATAATGTTCTTAAGAAAATTATTCGTCAACATTTTTACGTAATCTATCAAAATGCATGTTCAACTAAATAAAAAGACGCGTATGATTAATACAGCCCACAAATACCAAGCTGAGCGATTGAGAGCCTTGAGCTAAAATAAAATTTTTCGTGGCCTTTCATAGAGGTATAATTTGAAGCAGGGTCTCTATTTAAATTTAATAATAAAAATGAAGTGCGGGAACATTTAAAAATACAGTTTACTACAACGTAGAGCTATCAAATTACTGTATTGCACGATATTACATAATAATTTAATCCTTTTAAGGACAATTTAAATATCCTTTGAAGGACGATCAAATTTGATGTTCAAACATATCTAGCTTGTTTTTCAAGTTAGATTAACTTCATTCTAATTACAAGTTGTAGTAGTTATCGAACTCATTATCGCGTCAGTTTCGATGGCCAGAATGAAATCGTGTAACCGCCCGGCAGCGTGTTCGCAAATCCGTCCCGTGCGTGCGCTATCAATTTCTATCGTTCATCAAACTTCTTGCTCGAGCGCTTCCGACAAACGCCGTCTTGCAAGTCACGCGATTCCATTCGCGCCCCCCGGTCATACAAGCAATAAACAATTGCCCGGCGATCGGTGGCAGCTTTGCCATACACGACGGATGCATGCATATGCGTGACTAAAGTGGTCTCATGCACGACTCGCGACGATAAATCGGCTGGAATGTAAAACGATGCAAATTGCCGAGAATATTTTTTGCGTAATTTCTGTAAAAAATTCTTTATATTACGATAATATGCGGACACATGAAATTAAATCTTTCTTTAATCTTATTAGCAATTGGAATGTGTACGTTGTATCTAATATAGTGTCAAATACATATTTTTTGATGTTTTAATTATTTATGTAGCTGTGTATAATCATACAAAAAGGATGTACTTGAGAAAACAAATTTTCAAGTTTTAAAATAAAATTTAAAGTTCCACATTAAAAAGCACATATATATATATATATATATATATATATATATATATGAATGCAAAAATAACAGAAAAATATTTGATAACATAAGAATTATTTGACGTTACATAATTATTTAAAGCAATCGTTTAATTTTTAATGATTCTCTCGATACTAATTTAACTATACAATTATAAGATTTATAAATTTAATTGCGATATTTGGTGTAATAATATGGAGCTTTCATTTCGCTCGGCTCAAAACTATTTCTCTTGCGCATTTTGCATTTCCAGTCCAGTAATGCAGTAATATACCGTAGAGAATGATAGCGAGTAGTGTAACTGTGGGCCGCGGTCGCGGTGCAAAACTTTGCATGCGAATCTCGCGCCCGACGAACTCGGAATCAACTTTATCGGACGATCGATATCGAGCTTGCGGGTGACATGAGTAATTGCGTTTCGCATTCGGAACCGGAAAGCGACGCGGAGACCGGATACGAACGGAGAATCCGCGCGATCCGCGATGTACCTGCATGATATTCGAGACATTGTGCCACTTTCTCCCGCACTATTGCCGCTGGTACCCGCGAATCGAATTGAATTGACGCGACGCCGCGAGCATCGATCATATCGAAGCATCGATAGTTTATGAACGATAGCACAGTAGTGCACACGGAGTACGTAAAACGCACGGATATCTATAGATTCTGTAACACTTTGCACAAGCGTTTGCGAAAACAATTAAGAGCTCTGGCAGGATAAAATCAATTCTGTTACAACTGTAACATAGAATTTCCTTTGTTCAATTCGATTATTTAGAACAAATAATTCTTAATAGTGATACTGGAGAATATATCCTCTATTCTAATCTAAAGCACATATATATGTACATTTAAAGTTTAATATTTATTATCAGAAATCACCAAGAATTGGGAGGTTATTCGTATTCCCATCACAAAACCCATCAAATATATATATTTTTAAATGAATTACGAATAATATGCGGAATGCAAGGTCCTGAAATATCATAAAATCTCGAAATCTATTCGCAATGGAAAATATTTTCAACAAACAACGCGTACAATGCTTTCTATTACATTGTAAAAACTATTTTTGACTTGTTTGTAAACGTCTTTTTCGTCAGTTTTATTGACGAAATTTTATTGACTTTTCGACTGTACTTTTTCCTTGTCATCCAATAAAATTGTTGTTAACTTTAATCTCCAACCAATTCGACAAATATTTATCTGCAAATACTTTAAGAAACAATTGGAACATCACGTTGTTAATCAATTTACAAATTATGTAATAAACATTATATAGACAGATATGTTATAAAAAATTTAAATATCATAAATATAATTAACTTACAACTTTTAAGGGTAATCCATTATAACCTTTGTTTTTCTAAGATTTTTGCTTTTCTGTTTAATATATATGTACATATAAAGTTAAATAAAGTTTTACTTTTTCGGAGTTTTCGTGTAAAACATGCTATTTTATGTATGCTGCATTCGAACGACTTTGTAAAGCTTATTGGTGGATTTAAGAATTAGTCACAAGCAAATGGATAACAATCTACATATGGATAAACTCGCGGACGCTTCGGTATCATATTCGATACGCGAGTCCCGGCGAGATCGGTTGACCTAAATCGGCCGTCGTATAACTCTCTTTCATAGTTCGCAGTTTGCGGAACAGAAACATAGATTTAGTGCTGAGTGCGGAGAAAAAACACAGAGGGAGACGAATGGGATACGTAGCTCTGTGGTCAACGATTTTCGTCGATTCGGCGACATTTTCTCGCCCGATGGCTAGATACCAAAGTAATTCACACACCCATTCGGAAAGAAATACCAATGCGGTAAATTCTCTCGAACCGAAAGGCGCAATCCATGTCGTGATAGACTAGACGCAAGAAAACAAAAGTTCTTTTCCGTGCGTACAAATTTTATCCATAAAATAATTCACGATAATAAGAGACAGATTATCAGTTCCAATCCAATTACCTTTAATTAATGTATAATGTATATAACAGAAAAAGGATATGTATATCATTCTGTAAAAATCTCATATTATATAATTTAGTCACATTTAATTATTTTATTATTTCATTTTTATAGGAAATAGTGAAATATTATTAATAATATTATTCTAATATATTTAATATAACATTAATAAAATATTAATATTTTATTAATATTAAATGATGTTAAGGCATTAATTTAATGGAATTATTGTATTATTTAATAAGATACTGTATTTATTTTTTCTTTTAAGCAAAATAAAAAGATACTAAAATAAGGTAGTTGTTCTCAATGTGTTACACACATATATCTAGGTGAATTCATTATACTATCTATTTTTCTTGAAAGTAATTTGATAAATTATCTTAATTTGCAATTGCCTTTATTGCTGTGATTGTCTTTGTTTGTGCTCCAAGCTAAAATAATTAGATTCAGGTTACATTCCCAACCCACATTGCATTGCAGATCGTGATATTTGAATGGCATTATCAATAAATGCGACCTCCGCACAATCGTTAAATTTAATTAATTAATTTATTGTTATATACCATCCATTTTTTCAATTGAAGATGTTGCTTTCAATATCAATTTAATGGATTTTTTTTTAATTACTCCGTTATTTGTATCTATTAAAAAAACAGCATACTTTCTCTTTTACGTTGTAAAGTAAAATAAAATTTTATAAAAATAATAAATACTTGGAAAATGTTAAGACCTTAAAATAATTTTAATTGAGAGATTTAAAAAAGAGATTAAAGATTGATTAACATTTCGGTCGACACACAACTTGGGTATCCAGGAATATTTGAAATTTATTGCAACTGATTTTGTTATTACTATGAAAACAAAACGCATAAGCGTGAAATCGCATTAAAGGCTTACAAAGGGATACACTCTGGTTATCCGTATGGAACACTCTGGTTCTCGTAAAATCACGTTGTGTATCATATCAGCCGCGTCTATGATCGAGCAAATTAGTTTGCTATTGGTAAAGCATTGCGTGCATCATGCAAACGATGTGGAAATTAACACTCACACGTTTCTCTCGTTACGCATAGCATGCAACATATAGCGAAACGTTATCTATCGAACTAACCGTCAAATTAACTTTACCCGGGTAAATTATTAAATAACAATTCGTTATATCGACATTCAAGCTATATACAAATACAATCATAATGCACGTAAACTGCAGTGTATATGCATATAAATTTTTGTTATTATGTTATTTATAGAGATTTGCATTTACTGTGGAGAATTGTGATTTTATATGCCGAGTTTATAATATACATATAGAAAAATTTGCAGAATATCTGAATAATTTAAATAATTAGGTTTAATTAAAAAAAATAATTTAAATCTTTTGAATAGGCTTTGTAATGAAAAATCCATTTTCACAGTTTAGATATATAAATTGATTGAATCTTAGCTCTTTCCCAAAGTTTTGGAGAGAAAAACAAGAGAAAGAAATATCTCGATGAGTTTTAAAAAGATTTTAAATAAAATAATTAGATGCTTAAATAATTAAATAGGAATTGCTCGAATCTCAATTAAACTAAAAGACTTATTATCAATTTTTGTACAATAAAAGCTAAATCAACGCCTCATATATGTATATATATACTATCAGATTCTTTATTTTTTATATTTATTTTTAAAAATTCTTTTTACAATGTATTCAATATCCAACACTTTGGGAAAAAGCTAGAATTCTGTCAACTAAATTAGAAGTAAAGCCGCTAATTTCACAGAGATAAGAGAAACGCTTTCCTTCTTATAGACGGAGCAATTTGCGGTACTATGGCTACTATTTGCAGTAATAGTCGCCGGTAATACCGCGGTCCTCGCCGGACTTCTGCTGGGAAAACGTAGAAAATCTCGGATGAATTTCTTCATCATGCAACTGGCATTTGCCGGTAAGTGTCTTTATTTTTAATAGCGTGTAATTAAGAAAGTTTTAACGCCTCGATACCTTTTGTGAGAATACATCAGCTTCAAATTAGAATTTCATTATGTGTATCAACGTTACACGTTTGTAAAACTTTTTGTACGATCAATGGAGCCAGAGAAGATAATAACATGGTTTTATTGTAATAACAAGAGATCACTATTGTAACTTTGTTTCATTTTCGCGTCGTCGATGTTTACCCGAACGAGAATAGTGGATAGACTGTTACATTTTCTCCTCAAACCTTCGCTCTCGGATGTATCTGTAATTCAGGCTTTGAGAATACGATAGCACAGCCTCTTTCATGTACACGTTTTATAGATAAACATTCCTTTTTCTTTTCCCGCTGACGTATCTTTATGTACGGAATATCGGAAACGAACGATACGTACGCATGTGACGTAAGATTTTCTCGTATTTCAATGCTGGCTATACATTTGCATGTATTGATCGCAGATGTGTATATATGTATTTTTACTCACAAACGCGAAGACATCAATAAAAATGTATTCTCTTTGTAATCACATTGCTACAATCGATGACTGATTAAATATTATATCAGTTTTTAATATCTGTATAAATTTTGCGAACTATGTAAAAATATATTTTATACGCTAATCATAAATAACGAAAGTAATCTAATGCAAGGACTTGTTGATATTTCTATATGAGAAATTGGTATAATATAAATCACATTTGGAACGTTCAATAAGGAAATTTATTGTTCACATATGCTCGTCGATAAAAGATATTGAACCAACCATACGTGCCCATATTCGTACTTGCGTCAGAAAGCATGCAATAAAGTAAAAGAAATAGATCGTCTTTATTTACTGTTCTTTGGTAACGTTTTTATATATAGCGTTTCTATATATCCCTAGGCGTATACGACAGAATTTAATTTTTATAATTTAAAGTATATCGCGTTTTTTTTTTAAATATATGAAAACGCAGTCGGGGTCTGTCACATATATATTGTATTATTCCTATCACGTTTCCATAAAATATCTTGGTATTATATAACAGCTAATGCTCTGTCCATCTTTCTTGTATTATTCACGTAATAAATTATACGAACTTGAAAGCAATATATTTAAGTTAATGTCTAGCGAGATGGAAGAGGAAGAATATCTTTTATATGGCACAGCATAAAATAACATATCACGCAGAAAATTCTGAGAAAAAGTATGCATTTTAAAACAGACATATCACAAGACGTTGGCGATACTTGAAAACATTTTAAAGTAAAGTAAACATTGTATACCAATAATTTAATGTTTTAAAATCAAGAGTAATCAAAAATATATTTTAAGTAGTTTATACTGCATATAAACGTTGTTGGAAATAATATTTATGCGTAAATAAAAATAATTAAATTATTATTAAAAAAACAACAGAGTAGTTAACTAGTAATAAATTAATCTTTTTATTTCAAAATATATAAAAAATTAGTATAAAATATGTATTTAAAATTAAAATGTTTGTTTTTATAACACAATGTGTTAGAAGATATAAGATATACTTCTTAAATTATAGTATATTTATTTAAGGATTGATACTATAACTAATTTGAAAATAAAGATCTTAATTGGTTATCTAATTATATAACGAAAATTTTTGTTTGTATAACAAATAATAATAAAAAATATCATGTAGTATTGATTCAGCGACGAGGAGCACCATAGAAATGTTATGCACAGTCTAGAAAATGGCTTTTCCAATCAAGCTGGATTTAAAGATACCTATAGGAACATTTCCGACAGCGAGTGTTACTATACGTGTTTCGCGATAGACGTGCAACATCGCTATTCCAAGGAAAGAGGCTCTATAAAAACGATATTTTATTCTTGTGCGAGAAAAATGTCAAATGTGCTTGTGAGAGAAACTATGCTTTTAAAAATATCTGATACAATATATAATATGTAGTTTGGTCAGAAAATCTTTTCGTATTTTGAGTCGCCTTACTTGGCGAAAATACGAAAAGACTTTCTGACCAATCTAATGTGTATAAAATGTAAAAAATAATATATGTAAATGCATAAAGTTTTTATTTCACTTTTAAAAACCTCCACAATTTCTGTTTATGTATGTTATAATAACAAGTGATCATATATCTATATTCTAATAATATATAATTAATAATATTTATGCAGGAACTATTTTTACCATTCAGATTTTGTTGCTGTCTTGTATGAAAACTCTTGTTTAATAAAGTTTTATCTGCAAAAATATGTTATAATTTTTAAATTTTAAAATAAAAATATAGATATCTAATTCCTGTTAAAAATTTTATTTCTAAACTTTATAGAAACTGTTTTCAAGTGTCAATTAACAAACAGCTATTAAATTAGTTGCCTAATTCATAAACTTTATCATCGGCATTTTTATTTGCGATCTTATTATATTCGTAAGCTAAGTTATCGAAGAAACGATAAAGCTTCGTTAATGGATAGTAAAATTATAATTCCATCTTCTTTTCCCATCTTCGTCTTCATTTTTACGAGAAATCAATTATGCACGGAGCAAATAGATATAACACGAATCTCTCAATGAGCAAGAAGATTTGGACGTGATAAAGGACATTCTTAATTCATTGATAATATAACAATGTGTTATTTTAATAATACATTTATAAAATTAAAAGAAAAGATATTTGAAATTTTTTTGAGACGCGTATTTTTTTTAGAAATATGGTTTTTCTTTAGCAAAAATATTCAACAATATTTTAAATCCTTATTTTGCGTTGTTTTTATTATGCTAATTATTGTTTCAGTGTATCGACAAATAAAGAGAATGTTAAATTAATGAGAATGTATTTTTAAATAATAAAATTTTTTTTTCAACCAGTCGCCTAAAATGGGACATGAGTTTCATTGATTGACAAAGAAAATTTGAAAAAAGGTAAAAAATCCGATTACAAGTTATGGAGTACAAAAATATTAAAGAATTTCAACGTTCAATCTGAAACGGTTTAAATCGAAAATATATCGGAATTTTTTAAAGTGCAACCATTAAATCGAACAAATTTGATCATTTCTAAGAAATATTTTCGTAAATGGAAAATATGTATTCCGGAAATTTCATTCAGAATGTCCTTTTACTAGCGGATATCTTAAAAATTGCTTAGCAGCATTACGATGTTGAATGTGCGGTTATAAATACGCGAAGACTTATATTTACTACATTGCATAAAACATATACTTCTACAAAAATTCTACACATTATAAACGTTATAAATAAAGAAATAATTTAAATTTCGCATTAAAACCATCCTTCCTGTATAATTCGAAACGTTTTGAATCATAAAAATTGTAAACAAGAAAGCCTATATTTTTGATAAAATAATACATCAGTCATTTAATAATTTTAATATGTAGAACTAATATAACTAATATGTATTATGAAATAATATATATATATATTTATTTATTATAGAAATAATAAATATTTTGCTTTATATATTATGCTGTGTTTAGTGCGTGTATATAATGATTAAAGACTGCTTTCTGCTTTAATTTGTGTCTGGCGTGTACACTGGAAGCAATTATTCCACAACTTTGGACTTTCAATTTCGACATTAATATCGCGACCGGTGTTATCGAGTAGCGCGAGGGCGCGCAATTGAATTTTTATTTCATTGATAAAATATGAGCGACAAAAGTAAGGGGGATGAATCTGGTTTATTTGGAGAACTAGTGGGATTGAAGCTGTGCACCCTCGCTTTTCCGAGGGTTTTTACGATCGGGCCGAGAGCAATCCTGTAAAGCCTCGATAATACACTTTGTGAAGTTGTTATTAAAGAATCTGTTCTGCAAAATATCGTAAACGTATTGCACGCACGTACTTTTAGGAATGCTACAATTCAAATCTGTTTCATAAATCCATCATGCTATCTATACTAATAAATAAATTCCCTCCAATCATCCCCTAATCCGCATATAAGAATCTATATATTTCAAAATGGATATTATAATATTATTTAAAAAGTAATAAATAAAATGAATCTAAAGATCCCGTATATGTTATTCTTACTTTTATACTCTCATATTTTACTTCGGATAATACTTAAAAGCGATATAAAACGTTACAGAACATACATGATTACGTCTTAATGAAAAAAATGCACGCTGCTTGGAAATAATTTCTTATTATTGCGACGTTTACGATACGGATATCGCAGCGCGCAGAAACACCGAAATTATCAATGCATTATTACGTAACGTTCGATCTTATTTTACGTTCCGCATTAATAGTTTTTAATCGTGCGTGAATGCAGAGCGACGCGACGTAAAGTATCGAAACGAGCTATAAACCGATCACGTATCTCCTGGGGTTTATTTCGCGGTTAAAGATGTTATTCCATAAACGCCTTCACGAGTTAATTAAGAGTCGCGCGGCGTCTCTCTACGGTTACAAAAATCCCACGCTCGATATTCTACATTAAACTTCATAATTCGTGTAATGATTTAATATATATTTATATTATTTGTTATAATATCAAAGTTTATATTCTTTCTAACAAAAATGTTGGCGAATTTCTGCGAGTAATATAAACTAATTGCTGTAACAATAAAGAGATAAGATAAAATGCTCAAGGTAGATTCTATCTTTCTGTGTAATTTTCGAACGAAGAGATTCTCCGGAATATCAATGAATGTATCGAGGTATTACGTACACCTGGCGACCTCGGATAATATCAAGGACTGCGAAATATCGAGAAGCCCCGTTAACTGATAACCCTGATAATTAGTATTCTCCATTCACACAAACGGTATATCACAATTCGTCGTCGTACATATCCTGTTGCAGATCTGATGGTCGGCCTAATATCTGTACTGACAGACATAATCTGGAGAACGACTGTCGCGTGGTACGCGGGCAATGTAGCTTGCAAGCTGATAAGGTTCATGCAGTGTGTAGTAACCTACAGCTCGACCTACGTCCTCGTGGCTCTATCAATCGACAGATACGACGCCATTACCCGTCCGATGAACTTCTCCGGCAGCTGTGAGTACATTAGCGCACATTATGATCACGGCCATTAATGTTGGATCCCTTTACAAAGCGCGCGACATCGTCGGGCTAAACTCATTAATACAGTTCACTTGAAACTCTATAGAATATATGCATAGCGAGATTCGAGACATGAATGGTGTCTTTAGTGTTGATGTCAAAAGATTACCTTCGGGCGGAAATTTTTAACTACATTAAAGTAAAGAGGGAAAGAGAAGGAAGAAAAATGCTTGGCAGCTCAACGTAATGATAAACTATGTTACAGAACCATGTAAATTTCATAAAAGAGATTTTATGAGGAAAGATAATTTCTGGAGAATCTTGCATACCGAATAAAATATATTAAAAGGAGAAAATTAATTATTTTAAATTTTAAAAAAAGTTATCAGAAATGATATTAAATTAACAAAAAAAATTAGCTTTTTGAAGCAATGTATAACGATCGAGAAACAAGAATATAAATATTCTATAATTAGCGAAGAACTAAAATAGTATCAGTCGTTTTCACGCCAATCTAATCACAAATGCTAGCGAATTTATTTCTGATGTGTCAATATGCGGCTTCGAGTGCTGCTCATAGTAAGTCAAAGACTATTTACCGGTGTCTGCCAGCCGACACACTGAATGCAATTCACCGCACGGTCGTGCCACGGTGGAGTGCACCTATCCTCGCCTTTATATCACTTTGACATCCTTTGCATTCCTCCATTCCACTCTATTTTATTTTACGTATATTCTGTCAAGGAATTGCTTTGACTGCGCTTAGGGTAACTCCACGGTATATACGCCGCTCGAGGATTTATGCCGCAGAAAACAGAACAAATAGAAGAAGTGAAAGTAATTTTCTCGCAACCACTGTTACATATCTTTATGTTATTAATATTGTCTTGTGATTTCAGTTTCTTAATATTTATAAAATTATTGTAAGTTAAATCGATTTATCACTGTAATAAATAGCTCAACCACAAGATATAATCTACATAAAATGATTAATGTAGGAAATATAAAAGGCTTTGTGGTTATTTCGTGGTACGTAAGTGTAGCGAGGAATTGTAAAGGATAGAGTATAGCAAAATACAAGTGCTCTGCTTAGCTCTTTTAGATTATTTGTATATTTTTTGAGTCATTCATTCCACCCGTGAGTAACCGTATAATCCACCCATATTTTTATACGACAAAAATGCAAGGGTTTAAAGAATTTTTTTTAATATAAAAAAATAAATATTTTAGATTCCTAATATTTTTTTTCATAAATTAATAGACAGTCTAAAGTTTTTACTGGTATAGTTCATTTACCTTAACCATAATTAATAATACCTTATAAATTAATTAAGTTTTTAATAGGTAAATAATTAATAATACCTGATAAATTAATTAAGTTTTTAATAAATGCGGCGTATATATCGGAATTACCATATACGCTACGCGTCTATCTAATATAATACTCGCGAAACTACTTATGAGAGAGTTGTTAAGTAATAAAAGTCGATCTATCCTTTGGACATATCTTAAGCACTCGCGATACCGCGCGGTAGCGGATAAACGTGCATCAATGTTGATGGCCAGATTATTCCATGATCTGTGACGTAATATCTCCGCCACAGTTCCTTTCAGAATTAATATGCCATGCTCTGACATCGATCGCGCATGTCTCATCCCCTTTCCTTTTTTTTTTTATTGGCTTCTCCTTTTTGCGACAAGAAGATAAAGTCAGGACAGGGGGAAAAAAAAGAAGACAGTGTCGCCGATTCTCTTATCTTTCTGCTTCGTCGTATCGTCTATCACGCGGAGGCATCTCACGAATCGTTGCTCTGCGCGGCGGGTATATTCCGCGTCGGAGAATAAAATTTATCTCCCGCCTACTCTATACACTCGATGTTCCCGTGGCTTGTCGATAGCCAGAATTACAGAAATTAGTAGGTGTCTGAATCTGCACTATACTATACCGCAATCACGCGCGCGCCCTCGTACCGTCGCACGGCACTCCATCACCGGCGGATTAATACGAGAGTATTATCTCCGCCATTAGCCCGATCTCCGATATTACACGGACCGCGGATGTCGGTGTAAATTAAAACAGATCCCAACTTGCTTAGGAAAAAAAAAAGTTTAAATCACGCCGCGCCATAAAAACGCGCGATATACTCGCGCGTTTATACTTGCGTTATTAAAGATATATACGAGATATAACTCTAAAAGAGTAATGTTTAATAAACGAAATGTGTGTGAAACGGATGATTACTTTGAATACTTTTAAACGCGCTCTCTATTAATCCGTTCAAGTTTTAATTACGATTCTAATTAGGTTTTCAAAGAGAGTAACAGTAAGATTAAGTCCGTTGATGACGTAACAGCCCATTCGCTTGTTACACCTCAATGTCATTAAACGGAGATTAAAATGTCTATGACATTAGTATTAAGAGACACGAGAAAACGTGATTAAATCGCGGGACTGTCGCAGTATTAAATCCACCGGATTTGCTTTAACTATACCTCCCATCACGTTTATGAATTTCTATACGTGATTATTCGTTCAATTACCGACAAATTATAATTATCAATTGCACACTGTAATTATACTAGCATCAGGATTAATGGACTTGTGCCGATACAATATATCTTTAACATCTTTTCATATCGGTCTTTTTATATCTCAAGCCAAGAAAAATTGCTGACTTTATACTAATTACACATTGTTGAAAATAACGGAATAAACGACGCTCATGAGGATAACGATAACATGTCGTAATACAAAACCGCGTATACATCATTCCCCGTGTTGCTCCGGGAAGCCAAATAAACGACGCGGTATATGTTGTAATCATGTCATATCGTACTATACAATACCGTTTTAGGTTTCAAGCCTATTATAGCAGTAATGCAGACATTTTCGTCTCGATTTTTCAAACCGGTTCCGCGACCCGTCATGAGCTCCGTGTCCGCTATACGGCGTTTCCTTCTTGTTTTTTCCGGTTGACGTAAAACTCGACATTCATGAAAATGCTGTAACGTTTCTTTCATACGCCGCGTTCAAAGTTGCGCTGCACGCTCGCTTTTTGGTTCCCACAAAAAGATATGTTTATGTCGAAAAAAACAAATTTATAAAATAAAAATTCCGCTTTTAATACCCGTTGAGCGCAAAACATGGTATCTATTTACTAATTGATCACGAAATTTGAACTATAATCTGTCAGATATAACAACTGACAGACGTTATATTTGATCGCAGGGTGGAGAGCTCGTGCATTGGTGATTACGGCCTGGGCGCTGTCAGCATTGTTCAGCATGCCGATCATATTCCTGTACGAAGAGAAACGAATACAGGTATACACGCGTATCTTCTTGTGTTAAGGATGTTCTGGCTATACAGCCAAAAGTTGCTGAAATATGAAATTTATGATATTCTATGCTTTTATAGATTAAGATACGCACCATATCGTGCTCGTATCGTGTAAAGGACTTAAACAATGCCAGTTAATATGATATTTGGCACTACAAATGAATATATTTGTATATTTTACAAGTTTTGTAATTGTCGGCAAAAAATTTTTGGACGTGAAATTCAAGTCCAAAATTGTTTTGCCGACAATCACAAAACTTGTAAAATATACAAATATATTCATTTGTAGTGCCAAATATATTAACTGATATTATTTAAGTCCTTTACACAATACGAATTACACGATTTGGTGCATATCTTAATCTACAAAAGCATAGAATTTCATCAATTTCATATTTCAGTAACTTTTGTCTGGGATTGTATAGCCAGAACATCCTTAATTTTAATTCCTCGATTATTATTTTTATCATTTCAATCTCTTAAATGCCAAAGCGATTTAGAAAAATATTTTGCATTTCCTTACATTTTTGTTGAAGAAAAAGTTATCTTCAATTTTCTTACAATTTTCTATAATTATACATGCTCTTGCACTTTTGAAGATCGTGCAGTCTTCCAGGCGCTATAAAGAAAATAATGTATTTTGCTTGATAAAGCGTCGACGTTATGCACAATCCGGAAAGAACTAATGATAAAAGTTTGAAAGCTTGGCGCTCACAAGATGAATAATTACAATTAATTGCAAGCGAGCGTTTCATACAATTTTGTAGGATACGACGCAGTGCTGGATTGATTTGAGCCCGACTCAGTGGAAGATCTACATGAGCCTGGTGAGTTTCAGCCTCTTTATAGCGCCTACCGTGATAATAGGGGGCTGTTACACGGTCATCGTGGTCACGATATGGTCGCAAGGATCAGCGTTACGTCAGGGACCTACCAGAGATACTCGGAGGGCGTCCTCGAGAGGTCTCATTCCCAGAGCGAAAATCAAGACCGTAAAAATGACCTTCGTCATAGTATTCGGTAAGATACACAAACCACGATTCACATAGAAATGTATATGAATGTAAACTATTGTTCTTAAAACACGATATTATCTATAGTTAACGATCGTAAATGATTAAAGAGTATCTTTACGAGAAATAGACAATTTTTTGATCAAATTTGCCTGAAAAAATTGCGTGATTAAATCAAGCGGCAGAAATAATCGTGCCACAGAAAGCGATTTTAAGTTCCATCACGTCGTATTAAGATTCGCTTTAAAGGGGATTCAGATTTACAAAAAAATCTTTTCAATCAAATATTTACGTAAGTCTCTTCAGCGTTCGTAAAGTTATACTACGGCGTCTGGCGCAGTAATTTTACGTTACTCCCGTTACTCCTTCATCAATTCGTATAGATATAAAGAAAGCGTTTTAGGTCCCGGCAAACTGCGATATATATCTCTGCTTTTGAGGTACGGACTTTTCTTTATTTTTCTTCCTTTGACGTACACGAGTACTTTCGTAGACAATAACGGAAAGACGGTGGCGTCTACTTCGCGACAATAAAATGTAATAAGTTTCTATCCAGCTTCTCCCTATGTGTCTTTGATACGAAATTGGTGAACCGTTTTATTTGCGCGGCGTAAAAGAACGCGCCACAAGGAGATAAGCAAATGCGCTTGCTATTCGATATCCTTGTAATCGTGCAAAGAAAAAAGATATCGTATATACGAAGATTACGAAGTATCCGTGAGAAACGAGCTAAATTAAATATAATTAATAAAATACAAATAAAAGATATAAAATCTATTCAATTATTTCACGAACAATGAAACCATCTTCAGATTTATTAATTTGATCCGTTCGGTAATTAATAAATAATGGACATTTCATACAAAAACAATTACAATAATGTCAGAATAATCTCATAAAAAGAGCTTATCTACAGAGAATCTTTTTTTAAAAGCTATTTAAAGACAGATATTTTATTAGTTTTGCATGTGTATGATTTGAATCTTAAATAAATGTTCTCATAAACCGTATCTATAACACTTTTTATAGTGCCATCAGTCTTGGCATGCGGAATCTCAGTATGAAGTTATTTCGTAAAAACATACATATAAAGTTTCTGACGAAACGATCATTTTGATTGTAGATACATGATCGAAACAGACTATGATATGAGTGTATCTATACGTAAACACACATTATACATATATTGTAATTGTAGTTATTTTGATCTATAAAACTTTTATGATTGAGGCTTATCTCTAATCGAAACAATCGCGCTTTTTCTTTAGTAATTCTTGATCATGAATTATTTGTTCCCCTGATATCATATCAATAACGTTTTAATAATCGTGATCATAGAACATCGATGAGTTCTTTTTGCACGTGTACTCGTTCCTTCAAAAACGCGCGCCAGGAATCAGGATTGGCACAACTTTGACTCCTTATATTTCGCAAACTAGTCATATACTCAACTCAAAAATTTTATGCGATTATTGTCTCATCATGACTAATCATTTGGCACCAAATTTGCTTCAAAATTAAAGGTCCAGAAAAGGGGCGAAAAAACATCTAATTTTGGTCTGGCTCTTTCACGCCTCGAAATAAAGGGCCCATATATATTTCCATATATCGAGAAATCCTATTTAATCGAGAAATTCCATTTAATCGCGAAATAAAAAAATATCTCATATTTATTAATATACACATAACTATTTACTATTATTTTCTTAGCACTAATAGCAAAATTAATAATGTTATCTAGCAATAGTTTTAATATTTTATTATAATTACGTTGGCATAAAATGCTTCTCTCTTCCTTTTTTAAAGTACGCGCGTAATAAGAAATTTTATTAAATAAAAATAAAACATAGGTACACGTATTTTTAATCAAACTTTTACGCTCTATGTGAAAAAATTATATGTTTATATTTCTATGTTAGTTTTACTCCGGCATTTACAAAATTCTTGGAAAACAAAGTTTACGATAAAAATAAAGTAACGAGATAAACTTTCTTTTGATTGCTCATTTTGAAACCGCTAATAAAATCGGTATGTTGGATCAAAGAACTTCCTAACGTACGTATTATATTCGTACGCCAATAATATCCTCGCTCTCGAAATGACAGATATGGTTATTCATCATTTATGAGGGAGACGCACAATGCAATCATTCATCGCTTCCTTTCGTAACGTTTTATTCGTTCTGATCGGTTATTAAAATGATGCTCACTCATCGCGAATGACGAATCGAACAAGTCGTTCGATTCATGTTTAATCGAATTTATCGGTTGTCAAATCACCGGTAACACACGATGAAAAATACCACACGCAGTGTTCTAATTCAATAAAGCGTAAAGATATGCGAGAATATATTTTATAAAATATTTTTACCAAAAATTTTCTATTGAGAGAAACCTTGAAAGATTATGCTGTTAAAATTCCAAGTACGCAAAAATTTCACATATTAATAAATTTAACAATTATATTCAATTAATAAAATTCTATTGCTAACAACATGCCTTTAATAAGCCATAAACACATACACATCCAAAATTATATTTATCAAAAAATTCAATACATAAGAAATATATTACATTTTTCTCATGCATTTCACTTGCAAATACTTTTTTATTTCTCCACCTTTGCCAAGTTTTTAACTTAAGAAATATAAAATTATGTTGAGAAGTTTCCATTCAGGAAATCGATTTAAAAGAGCTAAAGGAACGGATTTAAAAATTTCTTCGTATACAACTCTATAAAAGCTTTTCACAGATTCAAGCAGAATTCAGGAGCTTTTTTAACTAATACTTTACTAGTACGACCATTCCTTCTTTAAATTAACAATACAAACTTCTCTCTCGATCATTTTAGATTGTCTTTTTAAATCGATCTATCGGACATACATAGATTGACTGCAGATTTTCGGAATTATTAATGGAATCTATAATTACATCGTTGCTCTATTTATTTACAAATCGTTAATGCATTAGCAGTTATGAGAAAAGTAGAGGTGCAAACGTTCTCAAACGAAAAATGAATTAGCCGCGAGAACCTGCTTTGAAACTACTTTGCTTTTTTTTTTTAAAAAGTTATCTCACCGTGCGTCAGATGTTCACCCATTCTCACGTTTAACGACTTTTTCCTGTCCGTAGTTTTTCCAATATCGATGTTGTACAAACAATTCTTTTTTAACTTCTTTTTTGGTCAAGGATGTATTGAAAAATGAAAGAATCTCGTTCTGAATAGTATCTATCAATATAAAACTTTCTAACAACTTCGGACTTTAATTTCCACGAGAAGTTGTTTGAAACATTTAAAATTGGCTTTTCCTTAACGAAATTATACCAGATAGACATGTAATTTTTCAGCTTTAAACGGAGAAAAAAATAAAAAATATGTGAAATGTTATTTATTTTATACGATTAAAAATAAATAATAGTTTGTTAATATCTCGGAAGCCATACGAAAGTGTTCTCAAAAGAAAAGAAGGTTTATGAAGAAATTTTGAGCTTTTGTAACGTTCAACATGTTACCGCTATTATGACATAAGAATCGATCAAAATAATTAATTCAATATATTAAATTGCATATATTTTTTTTTAATCACTGATGTCAAAAGCAAATGAATACATTGAATCAATTTATACTTTTTATCGATTCGTTGCTGAAGCAGCAAGAATTTAGTAATTTCTAAAATGCCGTTTTTCGCCTAAATATTAATTTTTGTGTAACTATAAAATTATTTATATCATTCATGCAACATCTTACGATATCTACTGTGAATTTTTCTAATAGATTTTATAGTTAGAGTATGTTAGAATTTAAATAAAAAAATTCTTAATAGGAAAATATCGAAAGTATAATAGTTTTCGAATTATAGCGATCAAAGCTATAATGATTGCACACGTACGATCATGTTATTAATTTTCATCGATGACAGAATTGGTTTTTATTATTGAAATGGTTTTATCTTTTAATTTCTTACGTGAAACTATATACATATGATAAATATTATAGCTATAATAATGACATATTGAATTGAAAGATAAAAATGGATGAGCTATAAAATATAATTATGTTTCCTAAAAACTTTTTCTTTATACATATATAGAATATGTTTGGCAAAATGTGCAATAGATCTGACATTCTTATCAAATTTGAAAACTTTTCTTTTATGCGAATAATACTTTATCATCGTTTATCATCGTCTCTTTTTGCTTAAGCTCACTCTGTAAAATATTTTCTATTATTTCTGTATTCATGTGCTTGCAAGTTTAACCCATAAATTTCAGGCAACTGATATATAATTAATATTCTGTAAGATACAGAATGTGTCAATAAATGTGTGCAAGTGCACACCCCCCACGCACCCCATATGCACAATAAATCTACGGATAAATGTTCACGCACTCCAGGATTAAATATTATGCAATTCTAATACACTTTTTAGCTCTTCCATTCTTAAATATACAGTGAATCTATGAGCTTCTTAAATATACAATGAATCTATGAGCTTTATTTATTGATAATATTTTATATTCCAAATATAATACAGTTAACTTATATATATTTATATATATTTATATAAATATATAATAATTTTTCTCATAGGTCCAGAGCATTCAATTTAAAATTTATTTAACTCACTCATACGATACGCAACGGCGGAGTTGTAACTGCGTTAATCTGTAAAATGCAAATATAAAATGTTAATTATAACATTCAAAAAAATTTATATTGTTAAAAATAATTATATTGTTCACGCGTTGATTTTCTTCTTTTAAATGGATGTTTAACATAAAGTAATTGTATAACTTTCGAAAAAATGTTTTTTTCTCTTAAGAGTAAACTTTTACATAATTTCATAGACATGAGTTTTTTCCTTTCCCAATTCTTTTCGTGAGTTATCCAAGTAATCGGTTAATTAACAAAAATAAAGGGGAACAAATGACTAATCTCGCAAGTTACAAGTAATATGCAAATAAATGCTTACCCCACGATTGCTCCGCCGTTGCCTGATACCTCCCCAAGCTTACTCCTCTTCTCTTATGGGTTTTTCCTTCTCGTTTCCTGCACACACTCGCGAAAACACGATAAATTACGGTCACACATTAATCATTAGATAATTGCGCGATGTTTTATGCGACATTAATCCTGACGTTAATCGCGCGATGCGCACTTTGTCATATTGCGACGATAGAAAAACGCGAAGAAAGTACGATCTTGTAAAACTTTAACTCGTGCCACTTCATAAATTCTCGTATCACTGAATTGTTGTTACATATGTACATACTCGGTGACTCTGCACTTCTCACTTTCAATCCCGAAGTGATTGAAACGCGAGTAAATTCCAAATATCGAAAAATTCGAAGCGCAAAGCGCAACGCGAGTTACGCACTCGAATCGAAGTGTTAAAGGTACAATTACCGCCCGTGTATACCATAACGAAACAGTTATATGTAGTTCCTGTCGTCGCGATTTTTACCTACATACGTATCTATGCTCGGTAAAAGTAACCGGCATTCAGATACAATACGTTCATGGATCATAAAAATTAATCGTGGTAGATAATAATAGCTAATCGTCACAGAAAGGAAGTGCGTCTTGCCGCAGGGCTTGTCTCGTACGCCTTCCGAAGCGGCAATGATACGACGACGCAAGTGGACGGCTCCGGGCCTTACCCTGTACGCCCTTGATAGCGCGCTGTGCGTAAACAATTATCAAAGCCGCGGGCCAGCCGTTACTTTCGCCGAGGCGTCACGCGCGCGTTTGTGCGTTTATTTTTTAAATAGAATACCACGTCGAATATACAATCTATCCCTTAAGTTTGAAGCTGGTCGATGAATGGGCTATCGTCGTGCATTACGCGCTTCGCTTCCAACATTTATTGGCGTTACGTTAGATAACGTTAAGATAATAATTAATTCCTTGAACTAATTGTAAGAATCTCAATTAGAAAATAGAGACCAAATAACCTAAGTTTACCGTTAATAAATTAATATTATCTCTGATTGATGTATTGTCGAACAACCGTTCGTACGAAATTAGTTGAGTGATGGAAATTAATAACAGAATAGAACAATGGATGTAAATGCGTGTGAACTCCACGGTAATACCAAATTTGATCGCTCGATAATATGAAAACTATTATTTGTGACTCAGATAGCAAGTTGACGTTATTTGTCGTCATTTTGACGTTAAAATATCGTCAAAGGTGTCATTTTAATGTGAAAATGACGACAAATAACGTCATCTTATTACCTGCGGGCTAACATTTATCTTAATATCTGATATCGACGTTTTCCTATTAAAATTATTGATTTTAATTAATCTTTAAAATAAACACATTATTACAAAATTCTAAAGATAAATGTATCTATGTATACGACATGTTAAGTTTTAATAGGATATTTTGGAGATTAATTAAAGTCAAAAATCTAATATGCGCTTTCACATATTCATAACGTTAACATGGAAATTTAATTTTACATTGCAGTGTAAAATTCGCATGCGATAAAATATCCTTAATAATGCTGATAATATATACAGCATTATATAAATATTATAAATGTAGTATTAACAATGATACTTTATGATAGTTTTAACGCAGTCTAAAATTAAAATTTTATATTAATATTGCAAATATATAAAAAAGCATACATTTTTTACATATTCCATTTTTTGTTAAATTCTTGATGATAGTCTGTTTTATCTTAAATAAAAATAAAATTAGATGATTTTGTATGTGATAATTTCTTTACATAACCAATATTTATTTCAGTTTGCTTAAACGTATTGAGATATACGTATGTATATCAGAGAAAAATCCATTACATATTTTATATTTCGTTGCATAAATCTATGCCGTAAATAATATTTCTTTATATTATTTTTTTTTCGATGCCTTCAAAATTTTGTAGTTTTATAAGCTTTCCTCTTACACCAAAAAAAAGTAGAAAAAATCGCTAATGCTAAAGTGGAAGTTGTTATATAAATCAGAGCGTGTCTTCAAAAGAGAAAAACAAATGGAGCGTTTCGTATATTGTTTTAAGTTCGTTAGGTTCGTTATCTAGAATGAAATTGGCGCAAACTTGAAACTATCCCTTTGTCAGGATTTTCATAGTACTCTCGTAATTTAAGATAGAAATGGTAATTCTCAACTGAAAGCGGCGTGAATAATCGCGTTCTATTTGCATCGCATTTATTGAAAGTGACGTTACAATTATTGTTGCGCTCTGCCAGATCAATTAATTTATTCCATAAACGATTTATTCCGGATCGTGAAGTTATACTGTTTTAATTATTGATTTAAAAATAAAGTGATTATTTTTGTTCAATTTTCTATAATGATAACGATAAACATTATACACATTTTTTCCTACTTTTGCCCTAATACTTTCTGCGAATTCCCTGTTAATTAACGCAGTACGCGCGAGACATAAATTACAGTACTCACGCGATGTAAGCGAAAATGACTCTGTGTTTCAGTATTTATCCTTTGCTGGAGTCCATACATAGTCTTCGACCTCCTTCAAGTTTACGGGCATGTGCCAAAGACTCAGACGAATATCGCAGTCGCTACCTTCATACAAAGTTTGACGCCCCTCAATTCGGCCGCCAATCCAATCATCTATTGCCTCTTCAGTACTCCGTTCTGCAAAACCGTACGGTGAGTATGTTAATCGAATGTAAAAATTGTGATAATTGTTTTATATAATATATCTAGTACATCACCCAAAAAAAATGTTCTACTTATAAGCGGGAAATTCCTTTAAGCATTTCCTCTAAGCAAAAAAATTTTACATATTCCTCAGCTATACAAAAGAAGTGGCACATGCGCTATAATCAAGTATAAATTCTCATAGTAATTCGATATTCCTCTACGTTGTAGAATATTTTCTTGAGCCATATATAAGAGGACAATCTTTTAGCATCAAGAGGGTACCGCTAAAGGATAGAATATTTTTTTGGGGTGATATATTAATCCTCTATTAGGATGCGCTATTTATTATTTAAATATGAGACGTAAATTCTTACAAAGAAACGTTTAATATTAAATAATATTAAAATTTTAATGGTAAAATTCTGTCTTGTAAAATCGATCAGAATAGTTATAGAATTTGTAGATTTTCTAACGCCTTAAGTTCTACACATTCGAAGCAATGTTCGCGGAGACGGTGGCAACATTTCCCTATAGCAGCTTTTGGCCGCGGAATTTCTCCGTTAAACAGCAATTGTTGCTCGGTAGGAACATGCAGGCAATCTCCTGGATTTCGGGATGGTGCCCGACGAATTCGCATCACTGCTTCGGTACCGGAGCCACGACCAACAGCACGAGAACGACCGTGACGACGTCTTTGACGGCCCATTCCTCCCGCAGAAGCGGACACTTTACTATGTTGCACTCTACGTCGCGAAAACGCGTCATGGTCTCGCTGGTTTAAAGATCGTGATTTTCGAAAGAGCGATCGTACTGATTTCTTTGTTGATTGATATCCTCTTATAAATCGGTATTCGGAGCGGACTTAGGTATAGTTCGTTTGTGATTAAATTGATCATTACAGAAAAAATAAACATAAGTCAATATTCTTACGAATAATTTAAAAAGATCGACGGATTTATTTTCCGGAAAGAGTTTTATTTAAAAATACATATATAGTGGCCAAATATCCAAGCCAGATTTTCCTGATATTTATATATCCCTAATATTCTTTGCAAAAAAAAAGAAGAAAAATCGAATAAGTGATGCAAGAGCTTATCATTGAAAAGTTTCCGCTTTTGTGATCTCTATTTTAACGTATTGCTTTTATGTATATATCGTTTCGCAAAGACCGATTTTCAAGGATTGCAAAAAGCTAATGTACTTCCAATGCGCGACTATCAACTCGACAACGTAATAATTTAATTATTTTAATTTAGAAATAAGATTAACTGATAATCCAATTGATAATCTTGAGTTGACGTCTACTTAACTCGATAATCACACGTAATCATTTTATATGTATTTCTATACGTAAAGTATATTATTACAAAATATAAATGGATGATCTCATACTATAAAGTTTTACATAACATGACAGTCTTATTTTGTTTGTCGAAGCCAAAATGAAAGAATTAAAAATGTAATTGTAAAATCCTTCAATTTCAATAGAACTGTCAGTGATTACATTTATTAAAGATGAAATAATACCAAAATAGTAAATGTATCCATCAAACGTTTATAACTTTGATTTTTTAAAGAATATATATGTACATATACGTATGTCTGGACATGTATACGGATATCTCAGAACTATTATTATTATCGAAAGTTATAAATAGATACTATAAATACTAGAAACGAAATTTAAAAATGAACGTCGTTTATTTCGCATACATTTGTGATAAAGTTATTATTTTCTAAAGTATAAGCGATTAAAAATTACATGTACATTATGTAAAATTTCTTACAAATTAAGCTTGAAAGTTACAAATAAAGAATGAAATTTTATTAATTAATTATTAATATATTCAAATAAATATTGCGTTAAGATAGTATACTCGCGAATTGAAAATAGAATTTCTTGAAATTGAAACTATACGTTGTACTAGAAGTTGTTGACATACTTGTGCAATTAGAATGAAATTGACCGTTATTCAATACTGAGATATAAGCAATTAAAAATTACATTTTTTATACGTGTCGCTTATACAAAGTTCATAAAAATGTCGCGTTTATTTTTGTAGGGCCTAAGTTTGCAGTAAGATGTTAATAAAAAACGAGCATGCGATGAAGGGACATGAAACGAATATTGTGAAAAAAATTCATACTTTTTTTACCGTTCAGTTTGGAAAATAGAGCCTTAAAAAATGTAATTTTCGATTTTAATTGACATATATGAAGGCGAGTGAAGGAGGCAGCGCTGCGTTAGTCTGCGTCTATTTAAATTAATATTTTTTTCCGCGTGTGCGGCCTATGGATAAGCGTAACCAAATGTTTTCTCTCACTGGCGAGAGTGAAAGTATCGCTACCGAGTGCGCAATGAGGTCTAACTTTTGGACGGTATTATCGCGAGTGTACTACCTTAAATAATTTTAATCATTAAATATAAAAGAAATCTAAATTTTAAGTCAAAGTTTGTTAAAAATTTTCAAATTTATTTTAGTAAAATTTCTTTTAACGAAGATCGATTTTATATACATTATAAATCATTTATAATTTATAGAAAAAATATTGTTCTGAAATACTTTGTATATAAAATTAATGTACTTTATTACGTAATAAGTAGAGAGAGAAAGAGAGAAAGAGAGAAGAGAAAAGGAGATTCAATTTTGTAACGAATGAAAGTTATATAAAGACAGCTGGCTTTTTCATAATATTATCTACGATGAATCTCCTATACTTCCTCGCACCGTCCAATAACAAAGGACTGATAAAGTTAGATCTTTTTTTTTATAATATATAAATTCATAAAGTGTGCGATGCAAACTATTCTATTCACTATCGTAAATTCGTCATTGTGCAGTTACTTATATTATATTTTCTGAATTTAAAAATCACTTAAAAATTCTTATTTATTAAAAAAGGTCGTAAATAATGCCAACAATTTTATACCTAAGTGTATCAAGCACCTCAAGAAAACTGTGCAAGTTATTCATTTCGTTCCTAATTTAAATCAATATCCTAAAATGTTTATATATAATGTTAGTATACAATATACACTATTATATACTATTTATCTATTCTTTCCAACGAGATATACGTAAACTTATTTGAGAGATATGTAAATTTAAAAAGCCTTTTGCAGGAACAAGAGCAGGTTTCAAGAGAAAGACCAAAATCAATGTATAAGTTACGCGCGTTTTCAAGCTAAATTAAATAGAAAATATATATAAATGTAGATCAAATTAAAACTTATATGTATAATATAACATACAACTCTGGTGTTTAACGAAATAGTTATTATCTCAGAAATGCATAAATTATTTATTTAAAGCTATTTTTTCACCGTAACATAGATTGTATTGCATTCTTGCAATAATCGTATTAGCGAGCCTGGATCTAACTGTAACTCAGAACTTATCTTCTTGATTACGACGATGTAAAAGAATGTTAAAATAGATCATCTCGTCGTCTGCAACTTGTTCTCTTCTATTCTTCTTTTATTTACAGTAATTAGGAAGTCTATTTACTGTGTAAATAGTCGTAAGATCGTGTGTAGTCTAAAATGACTGTGTATGCGCGTCAATAGTATCATAATTGATATCAGTATTAAGGGGAACATTTGAAGTGCGATAATAATGTATGTGTTTCCCGTTATACTTATGCGATTTATTAATCAGATTAGACAGATTTATTTTTCGGGCTCGATCGATTATCAAAGATACCTTTTATCCTCGATTGCTTTCGATATATTTCATTTGCTCGCCGGGAGTGTATGATAAGTATTCTTTCTTGCGTATTTTAAGATTGCTCGAATCTGTTATTAAAATCAAGGCAATAAATTCTGGAGTATCCCGCATGTATAAATAAAAAGACAATATATTTTACAAAAAAAAAAACAAATTTAAATTTTTAAACAGCTGTCTATACATATTATATGTCGCATGTATATTTTTTAACAAAATTCTGTTCTATTTTTAATAAATTAATTTTCATATATTTTTCATATATTCTATTATAATTAATTTTATATTTTTTATATAAGGAAACAAATAAATGTTTTTTTTTTAAACCAGAATAAAAGGTATCTAAAGCCATCGACGAACAGCCTATGTGGAAAATAATACGCTCAAAGTATACGTGTACATAAGTCTATATATCTATGTGTACAATATAACAAGCTGAACGAAACTATATACCGCGGGTATATATATATATATATATATATACACACCTGCGTAATGTAATACATGCACAATGGCGTGTGACATATTAATGTGTAATATATTCTTTTCGCGAGAGCATCATGATTGTTTAAAGCGTCACAAAGTGCTCCGCATTTATGATTTACGCGATGGTCGACGACGCACTTTTCCGGTAAATTGATCGGATTTGTACGTCAGTAAAATGATGGGAAAAATAAAATATTTATGATAACTAGAGAGAAGGAGATGCTTGTATAGGTAATATAAAAGAGCATCCGATTACCGAGCATATAATGTTCGTCCCTATTACGTTCCCGCTGCTATAGAAAATGATCGCGCGTGTATGAGCATAATATAACTGTTCGATCGTCAGTGTGTCTTAATATTCTCTATATAGGATAAATTTCGAAGATTTCAATCAAACAAACTGAGGCATAAAAAAATAAGAAATTATGTCCAGTCATGTAACCATTTCTAATTATAGATTAGATGGACCGAATGATTGTATACACTTTATTTGCAGTGCCTGAGTAAGTCGCGAGAAGCGTGGCTTTACACGCGATATTTTAACATTTATCCAATAACTTAGGTCGTTTTGCATGTATATGAGAGACAAAAGAAACATTCTGTTACTTGCTTACGATCGTAATGCAATGTATTCTTCGCGAAGACTGATTTTTGTAGGAATTCTTTGCGCCTTCTCGTTAGTTTGTTGATGATTTGATGCGAATGCAAGATTTTTCATTCAATGTGCGGCAACACATGTTCCGTCTGATCTGTTGCGTGCAATTCTATTTATGTAAATATTTAATTTAGCCAATCGTATTTATTGCCGATTTCGAAAATTCTCGCGTTCATACCTTAAAACCTAAACTGTTGCTACCTTCACTTGACTGTTCGTCGTATTGCAGAACTAAGATTTTCATGCCAATGCGCGAATTATACGTACAATGAGTACAACGATATATATATATATATGTATGTAATGTATCTTTACAACGCGCAAATGTATGTAGACTGGTATGTACTTGTAATTCTATTATTAATTACACCATGTTAAAGAGAAAGACATAAATTATTATGATATAATTTATTACGCGATGTGACATTGTTTGTATGCACATCGATAATGGATACTGTTTGTAGATAAAAGTGAATAAAGCTATAAATTATTTAATGCAATCTTTAATTCCGATATAATATGATCGACAAACTTTACTCTTCTAAATGCCTTACTTCTTCCCATCTCTAATTATCTTTTAATTAAAAATAATATGATTAAACATTTATTGTATGTTACATTACGAATACTTTAATTATTTAATATAGTTTTTATTATAATGACAAATTATAAATTGTAATTAATGATGAATATCTCACATATACAACTTCAGTCAATTAAATTTGATACTTTACAGAAATTCAAGCTAAATTAAATTAAATTAGGGTTTCTCATTGATCTCAGAATTATATATTAAATTTCACGCGTATTTCGTTGCAGCTCATTATATATCACATATGCAAACAAAACAAATTTCAAGCGAAATAAAAACAAGTGTTTCTAAATTTTTTAATATATCTTTAATCATTTGCTTAAATTTTTTTCATATTATACAGTACATATTTTACGCGAGTTTACGTGCGTAAGCGTCTTTAACGTATACCTATTACACGACGATGTCAAATTGCGAGGATAAAACGCGCGGTGTGTATTGCTCGGCCGAAATAAAATTTCTCCCGTTGCCTCCGTTGCCTCTGCTTTTACGGCCCGCATAATCGTAAGCTGTAAAGACCAACGGCGCCATGATAAGTCAAACGTGGCCGGAATAATCGTTTCACGCTTCTCATTCTGCACGGAAATATTCTGCAACGCTTCATTTCGGTGATATTATCTACGTGCTCTTCATATCCGGAAAAACACTTGAACTTATAAATTTCTTCATTTTATCTTATTCAACACGTGTGCAATTCTTAGCCAAAATCTAATGATTTTACGTGAATTGTTTATGAGTGCAAATAATATGTAATTTGTATAAAAGGCGATATTTGTAAAATATTTACATGCGAAAAATATCGTTTCTCCTAAAACAAATGGTTCGCAGCGCTCTCGTGCCAAGTTCGCTTATTAATACATAGCCATGAACTCTGCCGCGAAAAATATTAAAAACAGAGGAAACACAGAAAATCAGTAACCAATGGCCACGTGAAAGATTCAATGAAATTTCACGGTGGAGCATGCGGCGAGTGCGGCTTACGTAACGTATTCCTTTCGTTCCTATATCCTCTCTAGCGGGAATATGTGAAGACTCGAGGGAAAGGATTCTCGGTCGTTTAGGTCTGCGGGGGGACCTGCCGATCCCATGACCAGCGGATTCGCAGTAATCGTTATTTACTGCTCGTGAAGAAAAAGGGACGGAAGAAAAGGTGTCAGCATTCCGGTCAACGTCAGCGACAAAAGTGCGACAGTAGCTTTATTCCCGGTTGGGCGGAATAAATTTGGAGCGGCTGAATGAGCGAGTCGAAGTCCGCTAATCCGAATACGAAATTACGACACGTGAATTTCGTGTTCTCGTTTTCTCGTTTTCGCGTTTTATGCCGTTTCAAAAGCTATTTAAAAAAAGAGAGAGGCGCGTCGTCGCGAAAAAAATGATAACGCGTTACAGTACAAAAGAAGATAGAAAGAATTCCTTTTTCCAGAATAGCGAGTAACTCAAAGAGATTGGTGTAAGAAAAATCGCGATTGAAGGGATTTTTTTGCCATTCCAATCGGCGAGAACGCGATGTCGTGCACTCGTTATCGAATAATGGATCCGCAACGAGATCGATTGCACTTGGACTTCAAGTATCCTCACAGCTGCTGTGCGACAACCTGCCATACGTCTCATACCGTCAGAAATCCTTGTTCGACAGTCTGCAGCAATAGTACGTTTTTTTATAGTTCAAGGAAAACCCAATTACGTCGGGATGTAATATGGCTAATGAATATAGAAGCAAAATTCGCATTCTCTCTAGAATTTATGTTACAATTAGAACAGAATCTCTTATGAGAAGAGTTTTATTTAATTGCTTAAATTTTTTAATTTCCAAATGGAGAGAGAAGAATTTTAAAACTAGTTAAATATTAATTTTATCATATATTTTTAGAACGTGGAAATTTTATATATAAATCAGATATACGAAATAGGATAAAAATAAACTAATTAAGAAAAATATTAGAAAATGGAAATTTTGTCATTATATTTTCCTTTCTCCTCACAAAAGATACTTCTGATTGAATACGTTTGAATGACATGTTTCTTGGTTTCGACAGTTTATTTTATGTATAGGCACTCGAATGAATTGATTTATCTTTCAGGGAGTTATTCCGGGAATCATACAAATTGGAAGTCGTCCGATTTAAGCAGAAATAATAATGAAACGTTTAGAGAAGGTAAACAATTAAAAGATAAAATTTTTAGACATAAACATTATTGATAATTATTTTGGTAAAGTTAAAAACGATTAAATTACATATACATATTTACTTTTTTCCAGAAAAATAGAAAAGATTTTAAATTCTATTTTTTTCTTTAGAAGCTTAAACAAAAGTTTATGTATACTCAGCGATTCTGATTTCATCAAATATACAATAATATAATTTAATCGTATTATTAATTTATGGGTATTAATAATATCCGATTAAATTTGATCGCAATATTATTATTTGCTACTTCATTATTTAATTAAATTGCCAGATTGTATTAAAAGGATTATCTAATAATAAGAATAATCTAATATTGAGAATATTGGGAATATATTTTCACTTAAATAAAATTTATGAGGTTGATAGAGAAAGAAAGTTCGATCAATATCATAGAACTTACTCGTTTCTTGACTTTACCGACTTATCAATTCCTGTAACCTATACGACGCAATCAAATCGCCGTCCCTCGGTCATGTTTTAATCGTACGTTTCGAACAATGCGACCCGAAGCGTGTCAGTCGCAGAAGCGCACGAATATTAATTTAGCACGGAATCCCCCGCGTCCTAGGCAGGGGCGATCCGCCGTTTCCAGACTCGAAAGTACAAATGGGGAGAAACGCGGGTGCACACGCGTACGGGGCGACGAGGCACCATGAATCGGCGCCGGTGGTCTCGATCGAGAGAATGCAAATTCGTCTGAAGCTCCTGGAAGACAGCAACACGACGCTGCTTCTCCGAAATCGCGATCTCGTCGCGGAAAACAAGAACCTGGCGAAGCGGTGAGAATAATCTCTCACCGTGATTAATTGCGTGTTCGCTAAATAAGTTACCGAGCGTGAATGTAACAATTACATTCGTGTTTTGACAAATACATTTTGAACAAGTTCTCTAGCTCAAGATAAACGATGTGCAGGGTAGAAGAGGACGCGCCTAAAATGGAGAAGCTGCGAGAGAATTTATCATTGTTGCAAAACGAGCTTGATAAAGAGAGAATCAAGCTGGCTGACGTTTTAGCAAAACAAATGGTAGGAACAATAATATCTACTGAATAAGAAAAAAATATTTCTAAAATATAATTAAATATTATATTAGAGATGCTGTTCTCAGCCTGCAATGTTTAGTGCATAATGAGAATAATGATAACCCACATAAGAATAAAATAACTGTATTATTGTAATAATTAGGAATTTTTCAATGGGAAAGATAAACAAGTATTTATTATAGTATTAGAAATTTAATTTTTATCTCCTTAAAATCACATTAATATAATTGTTTTTAGATATTTTATTACGTTATTATGCTATTATTTATTGTAATAAATTTTCTCTTTTAATAAAAAATGTAACGTGTCTCTTAAGATTTGTGTACTATATCATAATTTCTCGTTTATAATCTTAAGATTTAATAAATTTTTAAATTAAGATTTAATCAATATATTAATGTATGATTAATATACAATAATTCAGTTTTTTTATTAAAACCGCTACTTAAACTAATAATGTTGTATTGAGAAATGAATCGTAAACTATCCAATAATTTCAGCAATTCAAAATTCTAAAGTTTCTCATTATTGTTTTTCGTGTGTTTCGTGTGCATAAAAATGTAAGAAAATTTACGCCTTTTTAAGTAAAAATTTAATTTTTTAAATCTTGCATATAAATTTCAGAAATATGACGAGGTATGTCTAAAAAATAAATGCACCTCTTCGACGAATGTAGTTTCTAAAACCGATTACGGATTACAAATTTGGGAACCCTGCAAAGACTGTCACGCAGAATTGGAGGGATGCCAAAGGGAATCGCTTACCCGCATCACTATAACGAAGTAAATAAGTTCTCTAGCAAGATTGAAGCTGAGTGAATTCAGTATATGCATCACGTTATTGAACATCTTAGTTATTAAACATCTCAAGCAATACAAAATAGAATTAATATAAATAAGAATGGATGAGTTATAAAAAAAATTGAAAGTACTCAGTTCGCAAACGTTCAATTACATGATAGCTAATACTCGTCTCAATGCGGAGTTTCACAATAAATCTACAATACTTTAATAGCATCAAATAATTCATGGAAGTAATCATTTTGTTTATTTTTTACAATTAATTAATTAACTAATATCAATTAATCTTTAATTAAAATGTGACTACCTGTTCTTAAAATTTATTCCAAGTATCTCACCCAATAAATCTTTTGATACGAGATTCATGAAACGAAATATGGGATCAGTCATTTTTTTGCAATAGATATATTATCGTACAAGTCACTCCACGCAAATTTTATTTTAAATTATTTTAATTTCTGTCGACTAAGAAGCTTGCTAAATAAAAAAAGGAGAACTTAAAATCTCTTGATTGTGAATTCTTCTTATTTTGCTACCCTCCCACCCGCGGATCCGTTTGCGTTTGTAACTCGTAACCCTCGATGCAACTAGGTCGGAGTTTGAGTTACTGGAAAGGGATATGCGGACTTTGAGGGACGCCGTGATCGTCCGGGAAGAAGCGTGGGATAAAGCGATGGAGCGCGAGGAGAACTGCCGACAGCAATTAGCACGATTGACCGCGGAGGTGATCACCGCGCGTCACCTTTGCGAATCTCGCCAGGACGAGCTTCGCGCGGTTACGGACACTTTGACGGTAAATACCGATAACCAACAGTTCGACGGCACATCGGAAACTGTATATAGATGTTAGATTGATGTGTAGAATAAATGCGCCGCTAACAAAGCTTCGTATTGAGAAAGATTTAATTAAACATGAATGTATAACTCTTAGCTTTTTAAGAAAGGTTACGCTACTGAGTTACATAAGTGTGAAAGAGACGTACTATTGTAGGCTCTTCTTTTCTTAATAATCACATAATTCTGTGGCGTACGAATGGCTCGGTATGCGAGCACGTTGATTCGTAATCGGCGACCCCGAATTCGAATCCTCACCTCATATATGCCTCGATTTTATGAGGTTTATTAGAAATGTAATTTACAACCATTCGATTCCCCTCCTACATGATTACATATAGTGACATTTTGATCATTCTAATAATGATGAAAAAATTAGTATGATGGATCAGTTATGTCAGTGATGCACGGGGACGTCAATATAAATTTTTTGCAACTCGCCGGCTCATAGAAAATATAAAATATTCTCTGTTTTATGCAAACTATTTTTTATGCAAAATAATAACATTATGCGGTTCTCAGGCCTTGATTTTAAAAATAATCTATACATTTTTTTATTTATATTGATTCTTATTCATTTGTTTAAATATTACACGTAAGTCTTTACAGAGCAACTTTCAAAAGTAACTGCTTCAAAACTCGAACTAAATTCGATAGTTATTTTTACACGAACAATTGTACAATTGTGTATAATGGCAAGTGTATTGAATGCGAACTAGTACGTTCAATCGAATTCACTATAAGCTTCATCCTTTCATTTGCGTGGAATGCAATATTCGTGGAATATGATTCCATGATTTGATTATTTGTAATGTTGATTAGTGTTAAAGCATTGATTGCCAAATACGAGTTAATTCATAATTGATGCTCTAAATGGACCAATTCGATTTTTTCGGAGAGAAAAAAATAAAAATTTTGTTACAATAAAAATAAATTTAATTAAGTAACATATATGTATTAAAGTTGAAAAATAGATAAGTCATCTATCTACGACAGTCAACATGTTAAAAAATATTTTTATTGAAAAAAAGTGATGTTGCATTAACAGTATTAGTTAACAACAATCTAAAAATAATCTTGTTAATTCAATAACAATACTAATAAAACAAATATATTTTAATAAAATGTGTTAAAATTACTATTGAATTAATATGATTATTTTTTAATTAAATTGCTGTTAATACATAATATCATCTTTTTTCATTTATTGTGCCTTGCTATGAAATTGACGATCACACTTATTGTTAATGCTCGCTATTCGAAAATTATATATTTTATATAATTATATAATTATTATGCAATATATAATTATATATTATATATTCTACATTATATAAAATATATATTTTTCAAATAGTGTGCATTAACAATAAATATGATCGTCAATAATATATAATTATATATTATATATAATTATATTCATCATTGCAACTTATAATTGCATCGTGGAGTTGATAGGAATACTTTGCACGTCCGAGAGAACTGCAATATTTTAAATTTTAATGCAGAAATAAGCAAGTTTCTTTCGTATCAGCGGCATTTTTACTTCCAGGAAAAAGAGTCGGAGCTGAGAATGATGGAGAAGGAAACGCTAAATCTGAACAAACTAATTGCAAAGCTGCACCGACGTCAGAGGTGAGCTCTGCTCAATTACGTTTATTTTATTCATAATATAAATCCGCCATCCGTCTCTCTCCCTGTCTCTCTCTCTCTCTCT
>NW_012036881.1:50119-66803 GCF_000956235.1 Wasmannia auropunctata | reverse complement strand
TGGGTGTGGAGTACCTCATCTAAGCGGGGCAGGGGGAGGGGGGGGAGTAATAACACAAATATTTTATCTCTTCTGTTATATGTCGAAATATATTTCTACTTCTATATTTAATTTCTTTTCATATTTTTTTCTTTTAATTTTATCTCAATATCACGCAAGAACTAGCCCATTTAAATATAATTATTTAAAAACAAATTTTTTTTAAATACTCCGAATTCAGGGTGCGAAATTCCGCACCCTGACGTGTCACGACCGTACGGAATCTCTGGGTGTGGAAAGCTCCACATCCTCCACAAGGAAGTCTCCGTCCCTGCCCTCTAGAAACTGCTTGCCGCGACGGGAGACGCGCTTATTATGCGCGCGGTGTGCTTGGCAGTGAAAAAACTGTAAAACACTTATCTCTCATCGGTGTCGGGAGAAGTAAAAAGCGCGATCGTGCGCGCGGCGAGTCGCGCTCGTAAAAGATTCGCCGCGAAGGACCGAAGCGCGACGCGACGCGACGCTCGCGAATATGGCGAACGCGCGGTGCTCTCGTTGCGGTGATCGTCGGATGACTTTTACCTCCGTTTAAGTCGTTGCCGACGGCCCGTCGGTCGCGCACTCCGTGCTCCTCGCGTCCTCGGCGCCTCCGGGGCCATTCGCGACGCTCGTCGAACGACGCCAGTGACTCGGAATATTCGGCAAATCGTTCATTTCGATCTCGCGAAACGACCGGCGATTCCGCGCGCTTCGAGCGCGCCGCGGCGACCTGCGTGAAGTTGCCGGCGGCCTCTGCGCGTCGAACGATCAGGCGGTCACGTGATCGCGCGCGCCTTCACGCGCCTGAAATGTCGCCGTGAGAAAATTTAAAAATAATTTGCGCAAGTAAATGTTTGCTTTCTCAGACTATTTCAAGATCGAGGGCAGCGGTGAATCTTTTGCCTTCATGGCTATCTTACAAGATAACTCTTTAGACTATTTACGGCATATAAAGAGCGTGATTTTATTAGATTCTATTTTGTATATGTAAGCTTGATTTTTACTTGACGAATTCGACTTAAAAATCTCTCTCTTTCTCTCCTCTGAGATTTCTAATCAAATATATTAATTAATAGTCTCTTTTTACGATTTCTGCATGATCGAATCAGACTTTTTGCCGAAATCGAATTTACATGCGCGACTTAATTATATTCAGGGAGCTCATCATCACTATTTCAGGGAGCTCGAGGAACATGCGAGCGACGGTGTAAGTTTCGGCGGCATTAGCGAGAGAGATCAAAGGTACATCGAGGAGATCGCGCGGCGTGTACGAAACTCGAAGAGTAAATCGAAGACAAAGTCCAAGTGCACTTCGGATAAATACCCGCGTTCGAACTCGGGCAGCCCTCGCGAAAATAGGAACGGGCAGGATCAGGCAGGTTCCTCGGACGATCGTCGCAAATTAAATTTCTAATCGTGATTTCGTAAATCAGCGCCTTGTGTGTTGTCCGTTTTTACATATATAGACTTACTGATGCACTTTCCACGATTTTTAAATTGAATACTCTATCATGTACTCTCATTAAAACTGGCTAATGTAAACATATATACATTCCATTTAAATTTCTTTAGATAACAGTATCAATCTTATTCAATCCTTATCAAGAAACATAAACGATACAACTTTGATACTTTTGATCTTAACACGTTATAATTGTCACTGTACAATTCTTCTAGAAATTAATTGATATTAAAAAATAATTATTAAATACTTATTATTATAATTTATTATACAGTGCTTTTAATATTCAAAATAAGTAATTTTTAATACTAAATTGGTCAGTATTAAATTGAATTTTTGTAAGAGAAATATATATATATATTCCTCTTACAAAAATTTAATTTAATGCTAACCAATTTAATATTAAAAATTATGAAAGAGATAATATGAAACTATTTATATACCTATATATATATGTATAGATTCAATAGATCTATACGAATTATCTCGTATTCAATAATCACTAAGTTAATATAAATCTTATAATTATTTATATATATATATATATATATATATATGTATAAATTCAATAGATCTATACGAATTATCTCGTATTCAATAATCACTAAGTTAATATAAATCTTATAATTATTTCATTTACACGCATGACACGCAGTAGGATATCTTTATCGATATCAAATGCTGAAAAATATTTATAAAGCGTTTTGCGAGAAATTCGCGAAGATTATATATTGATGAGACATGATCAGGAAACTTAAATTGAAATACGGGTGAGATATATTTGAGAATAAATATTTTTCTAAAAACGCACGCCGACATATCGCGTTTCTATGATAAAACTAAGGAACGTCGCCACCGATCGGAATTGACAAAATATAAAAATCGAAAATACTCGATGAAAACTCGTGGTAATTATAAAGGACTTTATAACAAGCTAAACCGCGCGTGTATCGAACAGCGGCGAATAAATCATGACGAATGAACCAACTTTTTTGCATCGCTGAACCCTCCGATATTTGAAAATGTACAATCAATCGTGCATCTGCCACATTTTGATTAATTGCCAAGTGCAAACTTTGTGATAAATTGATTCGCTCTTTCAGCCCCGTACCGAATTAATCCTCTCTCGCTCTCTACAATTGTTCTCTTAAAAGTAAATTGTCGATAAACACATGCAAATATATTTGAATAAAGAGGCGAAGACACGAAAGAGGGATCAAGTTAAAAAAGAAAAATATAAAAATTTCTTCTCTGTTTAAAATTTTTTTAAATTATTTCGTCTTTATCGGTTGCGCGAAAACAGTGGCGCCATCTGTGTCACAGGAACTGAATGAATTATCAAGTCGACATTCGTCGGTCCGTGATGTATTTGATAACCTCGAGTTACCTGAGATTTGAGAAAGACGAAACGAAAACAAATATCTCGTCCTTCCGGCGCGTCTCATCTCCTACCTTTCGTAATCGCGTGATTTTTCTCGAAGAAAAATTTACCGTATCCTTCACGATTATTCCTCTCTTTTTCAAGCATAGAAAAGTTCGTGGATCTCCAGCCTCTTCTGCCCACACAGTACGCTTCCTACGGAGGGACTCGATCGCCTTATTGACATTCGAGCAGCCGGGAGTGACGCGCTTAAAATTAAACTCGTGGAATTTAATCGAAATTCTGCGGATTGCAGGAACTCGTCGACAGCCTCGCCGGCAACATTGACGCGGACAACCGAATGAGCCGTCCGTCTTTTAATCTCTGCGTCTGGAGAGCGTCGCCTGCAGATAAAGTCTTAACGATCAACACGAATCCGCTTAACCGACGAGCTGCGATACGTAAACAGCGCTTTGGATTTATGAAAAATCCGATCACTCGAACGTCACCGAGGTTGGCGGATTATAATTATCGCCTTAATCGACACGAAGCCTGCACGTTTCTCTCGCAAAAATCGTGTAAATATTATTCATCTATAAGCATGTTTGTCTCTTAATTTTCTTTGATAAATTATACGGAATGGCGTTCATTCATCACCGTCGGTTCGCTACGATCGATGCTGATGTTAATTTTTAATAAATCGTTACAGCGTCCTTTTATATTGTTCGGCAATACCAGCCAAAGTAGTGGAAAACTTTGTTAAAGGCACGAATTTAGAACTCAAGCGCATATTAATATTTGAGCTCGAAAGATAATGATCCGTACAAACAAGAATTACGTAAGTATAAAAACATATAAGAAGTTATATGATCCAATTAAACTCATTCTGTGTAAAAATAATCGTGTGTAAATTAATCTTCTTTCGATTTTTTTTAATACAACCGAACCGATGCTTTACATATAGCGATTTTTTGTATTCGGAAAATATTATAATATTAAATGTGAAAGAGAGATATTATTAAAAAGCCAATTATTTGATATGGCTGGCGAATTAATTATTGCGTTAATTGATAAAGCTGTTTCTCTTATTAAAAAAAATGCACAATGATTATTAATAATTATTAAAAGTCCAAGTGATTATTAATAATCTTATGATCATTAATTTAATTAATAATCAAATAAAAAATAGTCTGAATGTGACCGAGACAGAGTATAAATATCGTGTGTATAAATTACGTTTCCATAAAAAATGTATAACTATTTCATACGCGTGTATAGTTTGTTGTTTGTTAATCTTGAAATTAATTTAATTAATTAATTAAATTATGGAGTAGCCTTTCGTCATCAACTTGCCACCATTATAATTCTCAAATTGAATCCATTATTCGATAATATCAATAAAAATATCTGTTTGCAAAATCTGTAAACATATATAGGTATATGAATTCAGAATTTAAACGCATCTTTGGGTATAACAAATAAGATAATCGTTTTCTGCATATAAACCAAAAATATCACGCGTTAGTAAAGTATAAGAGATTACAGATTCAAATAATCCATCGTTGCATAGAAAAAAAAATCCATATGCCATAATCTTTCAGAGCTTCTATCTTATACTTTGGCTACTGGGAATCCTTTGTCCATTAAGCTGCATCCGGAAAAATAGAATAGAAAAGCGTGAGGAGCAGGGGAAAACAGAATAGAGGAAGATCGTTCCCACCAGCTTTCTCAAGATAGAGGAGGGCTGTCGAGACATTTCTCGGTGGCGGCGGAGAGGAAGAAAGATCGCCGGCACGAAGACGCCGGCATAAAGACGTCAGCGCGTCCCGCCGCGCGGCCAGTCGCAGCTTGAAAATCGCGGGTGACCTGCGCCCCGGTAAAATCAATGAGCGCGTTCGACGACGAGACCGCCGACGGCAGCGCGACTTGTCGTCAGCCGCCGCGGCCGTGCGACACCAGCAGCAGCGACCGCGTCGTGCAGGGTGCCGCCGCCTGGTCCGGCCCGCAGCTCCGCCGTACCCACAGCCTCGGCACCGAGGTTTACCGCGGCGCGTCCCACGAGCCGCCCCTACGTCAGCGCGACGCGGATCATGTGAGTGCACGTGGCGGCGAGATGCCGTCGTCGGGCCGCCGCGAGGAGGAGAACATGGATCTCTGCACCGACAAGGTCCTCTCCAAGGGCAGGATCCTGCAGGAGCTCACGAAGGCCGTCAAGCTGGTGAGCGACCGACCGACCGATCGGCACACCGGCCCGCCGCCGTAGGGCCCATCCTTTCCCGTACACGCCCGTTTGCTGCTTGCGACGCACAAGCGGTCGGTCAAGCGAATTGTGCAACTCCTCACGGCCGTGCACCTTTCCCTCCCTCTCTCGAAAGCCATGGGTATCCCCTGCCTGCCTACCTAAGACCGACGTAGTTGCGACAAGTCGTGCGCCTCGGACGCTATGTAAATATATACGTGGAGAGAATACGCGGTGCAGGAAACGAGATTTGACCTGCAGTCGCCAGTCTCGAGTTCGATCTCGGACGCTTGTGGACACGGGAAGGGTGTCTTACGTCAATTGTCAATTTGCGATGGAACGCGCTATATAGGTAGTATATAGGGGAACACTCTCGCGTGGCTACGCGTGGCGTCGAACCCCGTCGGCGTTGCGTCGGTCTGTCATTCCTGACCTAGTGCCATACAGCCGTCGCGTTTCCACTGCCGGGAAGATAAACGTGGAGATTAGCCGAGAGCAGAACTTCTCGATAATTATTGCATCGTATGTGTCTTTTTTTTTTAATCTTGAATCTGAGAATCCGAAATCGGGAGGCAAGTTTTCGAGAAGCTGAATAGAAGCGACCTATGCGGTCTTGCGCGATTCATCCCGTTTTGCACGTATCGCCGCTGCTTGTTGCATATGTCGTAATATGTTTTACGCAGGCTTCCGCGCGAATCGTAATCGAATTTCACGTAGTCGTGACCGAACAGCCCGAAACAAAGCGCGCACGCACGCGATTTGTTGTTGTAACATTCAGCAGCATCAGAATTCATTAAATTCCGTGATGCTCCGATTTGATTTAAAAATTTAGCCAGAGGCGCATGGAACGAATTAATGGGATTTTTATGTTATTTTAGAACATGCGAACGAAAAAAGTTCGAAGAGTCCGTCGAAAGCTGTTTAATGCTCCACAAGAAAAAAAAAAGGATCCGCGAGTAAAAAATTTAGGATGCACCGCGACCGAGGTTTAACAAACGCGAAGTTTATTTCGTCTCGATCGCGCCGCCTCGCGCGTCGTACACGTGAAAAGGAAGAGATCGGAGTATTCGGAGTACAAGTTCACATACACAGGAGATGTACACATATATATATGCGTGACGTGACGTCGTCGCGACCTGCTCACGGATTAATCGCGACGCAGCTGCTCCAAATCGAACGCTCGTGCACGCAGAGAGGCGAGCGCGCGGTCGCAACGTGCGAGCGCTCCTCTCTCTCTTTCTCTCTCGATTTTGTGACACTTTAATACCTTTTGGAAACGTGAAATTTCCCGCTGGCGAAGGAGGCATGCGACGAGGCCCGTTCGTTTCGCTTCTTCGCCCGTCGTGCGAGCGACGAGACCGCGACGTTGCCGAGGAGTGAGTCACACACAGCTTCGCTGACACGTCCCATTGACAGCCCCGCGCGGATGTGCGTCGTACGGGAACAGCTGATAAAAAGCTCCGTCCTTTTCACCTGAAGCTTTTCCATTGTGCCATGTGTCCTTTTCACTCCGCGCGATTATTGATCGCGCCCACTTATACTTATTTCGTTCCTCTATTTCTTCGTGTGCAAAAAAGGTCTCCGTGTGTCGCTTTAAAAGGAACAGATCTAAAAATAATTGATTCCACCTGCCGATTCGGACCACTTCTGGTCCGGTGTGTCGGTAAAAGTGTGAGACGAGAATGGTGTTAGCTAAAAGTGGGAGTGCGCTCGTTCGGGAATTAAAGCATGAAGTAAAAGAAGCATCGTGTTTTCGCACTTCGGTCCAAATAACCCTCTCTCATCGCGAAAAGTTTTCTTTGTGTTCGTAAGAAGAGAGAATCTATATATAGGGCTGTTTTTTGTCGTTGAACTAAAAAACTTTCACTTTAAACTAAACTTCAAATACATATTTATCTCATTTTAAATACAACGAGAGCTCAGCTACAAAGAACAAACCTTGTGTCATATGTGTATATTGAAAACATTGACAACTTTGAGATTTTACACACTGATACGTTTCAGTTGTATTCTTTGTGTTTTAATTTATACAAGTGTTTTATACATTTTTATTTTGTGTTGTCACACGCATTTCTGTATTGATAAAAACACTGTATTGAGAATAACACATAAATGTCTCGTGACAGGTCTATGCCCAGAGTCTCTACGGTACCGTGGTCTTGGACGGTGACTCCTGGTTGGTTTACTGGCTGGATCGTGCATTGCGCCACGGACTGCGCGTAGAGAGACATGGATACTGGGGCACTGCCAGAGAGCTCAGCCACCAGGACACAGTCGTGGTCATACACGCACTGCAGAGTGTATTGACTTCGATAGGGAAAGGTATGCTTTGACACCTCGTCGCAGGAATAATGTATTGAACAATAGGTTTACATCTGCACTTTCTGCTTTGTTTAACTCTCTGATTAAAATGCACCTTGATAGACATACAATCTCTGACTTTATTCTGTCACGAAGCTGTTGAACAGATTTAAAAGCAGCGATTTGCATTCTGCTATAATTAACTCGCGTGTGTGTGTCTCTGCTGCACGTTATACAAACAAAATATAATTGTATTACCTTAAATTACCTGACGTAGAAAAATTTCCGTGATCAATTTTGGGATTTTAAGGATCTTTATTTGGGAGTGAACATTTGTTTGTCGTATAAAAATGCATCTAGATACAATACAAATAAAATATAATTATAGTGCCTCAAATTACCTGACGTAGGAAAACTTCTACGATAAATTTTGAGATTTTTTAGGATCTTTATTTGGGAGTGAACATTTGTCTATGTATAAAAATGCATTTAAATATAAGTATACAATATATTCCTTGCTAATGTTCTTGAATTGTTCATACCACACAGGTCGAGCATGGCTCTACCACACCCTGAGCGAAGGCAGTTTTGAGAGCTATCTGGCCTGTTTACTGCGAGACACGAAGACATTAAAGAAACAGTACTTTCCACATGCACTCGTGCGAGATGTTGATAAGACCAATCAATTGGTTAATCTTCTCGCCGGTCTGGAAAACGTGTCCTTCACATTGCAATTGGTATGTTAAATCTATATCGATGTAATAAATAACAACTTTATAAATAATCTACGAAGTAGCAAGCAGTAGCAGTTTCCACAGAACCGAATCAACTTTCTCTCTTTTTCCCTGTTCAACGTTCGTCGTGTAATTTTTATTTCACTTATCCCTACGTAGAGATACCAGTATCACCCCCTGGTTACACTTATCGCGCTAATGAATAACATCAATCTCATAACAAGAGTCACACACGTACAGTTTTGATAGATTGTTGTGTATAAAGTTGCGAGGGGCAAGAGATTATCGTTTTATTTGCACATTTTATTTCGTGTGTACGGACTACATATCGCTCAGCTTGCTTATTCGTGGAAAATTTTCCTATTCCAATCAATGTTGCTCGAGGGGGGGAAAAAAAAAAGATATTTGCATTTAGAATTATCTGAAGTTGTTAGATTAATATGCAGTTGATAACTCGGTGATCTATATACTATGCGATAAAACTAACGCTGGGTGTAAAATTGTGTGTATAGGATGTGACATATTTGGACATCTGCAACTACATGCCACAGAGGCCTATGAGCGTAAATCCATCGGGAACAGTCTTATCGTTGCATCTAAGATCCTCTAGCGTTTCATCGAGCCTAGCCTCTCCGGGGGACAGTGGCGTTGCGTTCGACAGCGACATGGACATGGCAAACGAGACTGACGGAAGCAGTTACAAGGAGGTAAGATATAGATCCGATCAGAATTGTGGCAGAAAAATCTCCATATTTGCGCCGAATAATTACGCATTAAAATGTATGAAATTTGACAATAGATATCCAATAATTGGCAATTAAGAGTCCACGCCGTTGTTGGTATATATTTGGATTAAGGTAGAAGAATTTTTACACACCAACAACGGCGTGGACTTTTAATTGCTTGTTATTAGATACCTATTTTTGAGAGTCGTAACTATTCATTATTATAAATTTTAACGCAGGAGGATTATCCGATGGACGATATTCCTAAATACCGGAATAACAGGTACAAGATTATCAGCAATCGCATGGAGGACAATAAGAACTTTGGATCCAGCGACTCGAGCGAGGACGGCAAAACGCCGACGCAGTCACCGGCGATCACCAAATTTCAGACTGCTATGATGACGAAAAATGACATAGTCAATCAGAACGTAACGCGAAAATTGGATGACAATGAAATGAATTGCTCCAGCTTGGAGACTCTCAAGGACTACGATTTCTACAGTAAGAGTATGGACGAGACGAAATTGGATAAAACGAACAAGATCGATAACGGCGTGAAGGACTTCAGTAAGCGAAGCACTTATTACAGCGAGAGTCCCGCTTACAGCTTCAAAAAGAGCGTAGACCCTCGTAATTCTTACGTAATCAATAACGATACAAATCTGTTGGAGCTGAGCATGACGATCTCCGACTGCGACAACATGGACGCGCCTTACGGTATCCTGAACACGATCAACATGTCCGACACCAGCATTCTATCTTCCTCCAGTTCGGAGGCCATAGTGCAACGTAGGCAGCGCAAAAAGAAGCGCGGCGAGAGCAAGAAGCGGGTCAGCTTCCACGAGGACATCCTGAAAACGATGAAGCTGGAGGACGACGAGAATTTTGCCGACTTCTCCATGAGTTTCCTGCTGCCCAGCTCCGTTCTGAAGAGGGACGCTCAGAAGGGCAGGTACAGCTGGTGCGCACACGGGGACTCGCCGTACGTGCAGAGGAGCGCGGACGACGGCAGGAACGTGCACTCGGACTGCTACTCGTTCTCGTCCTCGTCGTCGAGCGGCGCGTTCGACGGCGACGGAACCGACAAGCCGTGCGTCGACATGCCCGCGTGTCAGCGCAGCTGCAGGTGCAACTGTAATTTACCGTTGTTGGAGCGCGGAGCGCCGGAGGGTCAGGAGGACCCGGGCAAGAGTCTGAGGCCTAAGATGGAGATAGAGCTGGGGGAGAACGAGGCGCAGGAAGCCTACATCGTCGAGAAGGCGTGCGGCAACATCGTCGAGGACCCGCCGGTCAAGCTGGAGATGCCGCAGTCGGTGAACCCGAAGAATTACGCGAGCTCGAACGACTGGTCGGATGCGGACAGCGTGACGACGTCCGATCTGGACGAGCGCAGGAGCGGCAGTCGGCACTTGCTCTCGCCGTCGAAGAAGCGCAACGTGACGGCGATACTGACGGGCGAGAGTAGCAACAAACTCCTGGCGCCGCCTTTGCGCCAGGCGCCGTCGAAGACGTCGTTGCTGAGCAGATTTCTAAAGTCGATCACCGAGCGGAAGTTCGAGATCAGGAAGAACAAGAAGCCGAAGGCGAACACTCTGTACATCAAGGGGATCAAGATGAACTACGATTCCTTCAAGGATTTCAACGACAATCTCGACAAGGAGATCCAGGAGAGCGTGGCCGCCGAGAAGCAGGTGTTCAGCGGCGAGAAAGTGAGCCTAAAGCTGCGCGAGCTCTTCAAGCGGCATATCTATCGCGACAAAACGGAGGAGCTGTACAAAGTATACAAAGTGCGAAGTTCGTACATGACGAACGGCGAGAGCAAGCCGATGATCGCGTTATTGACAGACAAGACGCTGTACTTGACCGGCTCGAAGATGGACCACTCTTACAGTAATCAGTTTGTTATTCCTTACAATGAACTGGATGTTATTATGGTGAGGAACATTTAAATAATATATACTTACTTCTCATGACATGCACATTGCTTGCGAGATATGTCTTATCAAATGGTACTTTGCTAATTAATATACGGTTTTTTTTTTATATATGTATAGATCGGCCCGAATGGACAAAGTATTTTAATTTCCAACGCCGATTGCGAAATGCAGTATCTATTCTCCACTGGCAGCTCGCAAACTACCTCAGAATTAATCGGCCACTTAGAGATGGCCATGAGACGATCGCCGACGAAACCGAGGCTTCCTGCTGTTAAAGAATTGAGCTACGAAGATATGCACATTCTGAGGAATTCAATTCTTACTGATACAGCTGTACATCCCGTACGTAAACTATTTTCAGAAATTGCGAAGAAATTGTATAGTTTTCTTAAAAAGTTTCTTTAAAAAGATTAAAAAGAAATTTTTCAATCAGAAAAAGTTTATCAAAACTTTCGAAATTTTATTTGTTATCTTAATAATTAAATCACAAATTAATATTCGATTAAAATAGAATTTATTTTAATGCAGCGGAATACTTTGTGTTTTTTTTTACTTTCAATGATTAAGTTTTAAAAGGAAATATTAGTATGAAATATTCTATATTTTGCCAATTGCGGACATTTTGTACATATGTAAATTATCTATTGTATTAATTAAATCACAAATTAATATTCCATTAAAATAGAATTTATTTTAATGCAGCGAAATAATTTGTTTTTTACTTTCAATGATTAAGTTTTAAAAGGAAATATTAGTGTGAAATATTCTATATTTTGCCAATTGCGGACATTTTGTACATATGTACATTATCTATTATATTATATTATATACGTACAGGATCTACTTTTTACTTATTTACATTGTTTTTGCAGGATGAAAAAATAGAACATTACAGCCTTATTTATATGGAAGACGAACACATGTCGCCGCCTAGTACGCCGTGCGGGCCAATGAAAGAGGGCGATCTGATGTTCCGGCCGCACACCTATCAGCACTTGCATCCGAACGCACCCACGCATCCCTGGGAGGCCGGCTATTTCGTTCTGAAAGGCGGAGTGGTTTATATGTTCGCGGATTCGAATCAGCGGCTTCCCAAGCGTGCTATACCGCTGAAAGGCGGCTTATGCCAAGGCTGCAGAAGAATCCCCAACTCCCATCGGCCGCACACCTTCGAGATACTGCTGAAGCCCAACAAGTCGTACCAGTTCGCTGCCCCGGACGAATACGTGGCTTCCGAGTGGTTACAGAGCTTCGTTCAGAGCGCGTCGGGTCTGTTCGACAGTACGGAAAAGAGAGAGCCGTTACCATGCAGTCTTATCACGACCACGAAACACCTGGTGGCGATGAAGGAGGTCCATCCCGGCACGCAGAGAGGCCAGACGCTCTCGTGCGCTTCCATCAAAGATCTAACGGCGTTCAGGGTACCGTTGCTACAGCAATCGTGGTGTATATTGGTAAATATATATATATATATATATATATATTAAGCGTAGGGAGCATGCAAATTGTATACAATTGTATAAAGTACGCAATTTGTATGTAAATTGTTACTTCTATGTTTTGTCACCGAATGGAGTTTGCCAGTGGAGTTTATATTGTCGTATATCTGTAGGAATTCGCGTGTCGAGAGGTGCACGAAAGTAGCGGCGATTGGGTCATATACTTCACGAATTATAGCGAGCTCCGTGCTTTCAAAGAGGTCCTGGAAACATTGTGGACCGATGCAAACTTGGTAAGATACATCTCGCAAAGCGGCTGTGCATCGTAATATCGTACACGGGCTGATGTAATCTCTTTGTTTCTCGCAGGGCGAATTCCCTATGGCAACACTTCCACCGGAGGACAAATTGCAGCGACGTTGCTCGGACGCCAGCAGGGATTTGGAACACGCCTGGCGGTACTTGCTGCCACCGGCTCTAGAATAAATAGAAGATTCGACCGATAGACAATATATACACCGTCATTCGAGAAACTATTTTATCATATTGCCATAAAAGAGACTCTCGTAAAGGTAGAGAACGTGAAGCGGAACTCTCGTACAACAGCAACGCACGCGCATATTCAGGTAAACGAATTGAATATTGAAAATTCAAACATTACAGTGTATCGTATGCCAAAGATGAGTCGCTTATACAAATACACAAATCTTCTTTGCTTCGGTTGCAAATAAAATGCCATATATCTGTCACTTGGAACTAGAACAGTCGGTGTTATTTTGTGGCTTAACTCTAAAGTAGAATCATAGTTTATGTCCTTATTTGGACTGGATTTATGGCGTAATATGATGAATTTCTAATTTCAAGATACAAATATATGTGCAATATATTCTCGCTATATCGCGGTGTTGATGAGAGATTGAGCGTTATCTTGCATATAAGATATATAAGTTGCCTCAAACGTATAGATAACTATTTAGGGAGATCGCAAAAAAAAAAAATGGTGCATTATCTTTCTTGTAGCGTAAGCCACCATTAATAAGCTCTACTATTAATTTATAACGATACGCAGAGAATGTAATATAATGATAACTGTGAGACACTATTGATTTACTATATGAATGTCTATATATTCACGTATATTGAAGAGACGAACCAGTATGCATTTGAATACGCACGATTGATAAAGTAGATATTTATCGTCCGAGATGATATGAAATTCACTTATTATAGCTTTGACAAAGAATAATAGTAAAATAAATCGCTTTTGAAATTGATATATATATGATTTAACATTCCTGCTGCTATTTGAAATTGTAAATCCATTTCTTACTTTTAGCGTCACGACTTCCTACGTATCACCTTGTGGTACGTTTCAAAGTTGTAAAATTTTATTCCGCACCTATTTTAATTTTGTTTAAATGTACAAATGCAATGCGAGCATAATAATTGTATTATATATATTACGTATTAATTTAGTTTAATACAAATATTAAATTAGTTACGAATATAGGTTGTATCAACTTATGTTGTGTCGTGCAATATATTATAATTTTTGAATGGTTGCCGTTTTATGAAATAATAGCGAATTAAAGTGACACAAAGATTATACCAAAACGATTATAAATAATTTATGACTCGAAAATTATTGAGTTTTAAATATATGCATAATACAGTATGAAATTATATATAAGATATATAAGAAAAGCTGTACATGAAAATGAATTTTATTTGTGATATAATAATAACACGTATACATATATCAATATCGTTGGGGATAAGATATTTGTTATGATCTTTTTAAGTTATAATCCTGTGTTACCAACGGCTACATGAACGGATGCACACTCGAATATTTTTGTGAACAAATATTTGACGTCTGCATTATTTCATGTAGCTCTCGTACGTGATTGTGATACGCTATTAAGTAATAAATGTCAGCTACTGTTAAGTTCATGAGATTCCTATGTGAGGTTTATGTAAATTAAAACAAAACAAAATACCGCGCGAAGGTGAGATCGGTTTTATATGTTAGTGCTGTGTGTGAAAAGTATGCGGAGTTAAATTTTCTACAAGTTACAGCCAGGCATGTTTTAAATATTACATCCGTATACCTTTCACAGACAAAGAATTCTGTATCACCGTACACACAACCTGCAAGTTATAGTTATTAGAAAATTAATAAAAGTATACAAAAATAATTTGACCGAACAATATTTTTATTTTTGCTCGTCCTTTTACATCACTTGAAAATGTAATACATTACATGAGAAGGAAAGATATGAAGCACCTTCGAATTCACAATTTATATAGATTTCAATAACACTGGACGTTTTCTTAATCTTTTATTTTATATCCTTTTATTTTGTACCATATTCTCAATTCTCTCTATCATATATATTTCATGCATTATTTAAGAGCTTTGGAAGTTTTCAGTATAATTCTTTCATTTTAGTTATTGTAGTTCTCTAATAGCGAGAGAGAATTCTACACTAGATAATATTTGTTTTATCTATACATGATCTATAGTACAAACAGTATATATGCGATTAAGCAGTATATATAATTAATTCGAGTTAATTTGAGGATTTGAATCTTAGACACGATAAAAAAAAATACTACATATAAATTTACATATTTATATACTGTATTAGCGATCGAGTATCTTACATTCACAAATATAACAGATGTTCAATAATTTGCTACTCTATCAACAGGAATTTCACCTACATAGGTACAGTGTGACCTCTTGCTCTCTTGGAGGATCTTGTCGCTTCTATATCAACATTTGGAAACTGTTGTTTCAGCGCCTCGATATCTACATTCGGGAATCTTTTTATTATCATCGCGACACGATTTCTGTCACGTCTGAAAAGAGAAAAAATTTTTTTGTTAATGGAAATAAATAGACTGAGAGATATATGTCATATTGCGTGTCGTGTACGCGTTACGAGAAGTAAAAGCAATTGCTACGAACCTTGTAGCTCTGCGTTTCTGACTCCAAAGTTTCTCCTTGTACAAGCGCAGGAATTTTCGAGTTGCGAATCCGCCGAAGCCGAACAGATGCGTCTTGTGCCATTTCGTGTTCATGAACTTTGGAATGACGTACTGCCGCATTCGGTAGTAAAACCTTAAACCTACAAAGAGTTAAAACAAAAACTGTTATTTTATTCTTTATTATTGTAATTTTTCTAAGATCAAACTTTTTTAGCTGTAAACATTTAACAATATTACACACTATATTATGAATGGTACAGATTTTATACCTAAGATATTATAGACCAGTTTTCCAGGACGCTCTCCCGTCTCGCCGGTCTCGAGCAAATGATACGCCCTGTTTCTTTCGCGAACGACCGACTCCAAGTTGTCCATGCTGTCCTGAATTTTGTCCAGACGTTCGGGATTCGGGAAGATCTCGTTCGCATTCTTGCACGCCTCCTCCATGGTCATGAGCATGTTACGTTCCTTCAGTAACACGAACCTACATTCAAACACATTAATCCGTAAGATTCATTCAAAGAAAACAGACGAGAACACATGAACACTCGGGATAGGCAAATCTCACCATAATTTGTGGAGGTCCGAATTGCTCTTCAATCTCAATTCATCCTTTTTCCAAGATCGGCCGACCCGTACCTCGTTCTTTCCCCAATTCTTCGGATTGTCAAAGAATTCCATCAGATCACGTCGTTCCGACGTGAGGTGTAGAAATGCACAGTGCAAAGTCGGTGTACTGTATTTATGAAAAGAAAGCATTAAAAAATCATCTTTTCGACCTTCATTCTTATCGCTATTTAAAGTGGTTCTTCAGTAAAGTGCCAAAAATTTGGGGTGCCTCACCAGGGTCCACCCAAAATCACAAATATTTGTATAATTTGGATAAAACTACATGTATATATCTAATAAAATAGTATAAAATAAACGATATTGCTACTATTAATAATAATGAGGAGAAGAAAGTAAAGTATAATGTAATTCAACATTAAATATCTTTCTAAAATGACCAGTGACCTGTTACTTTTTTGTGACTATTAAAAAAATCATAATTTTTTAAACTATTACAATCTCGTTTTTGTTTTTTTTATAGAAAAGTCTTACATCACGTTTGTGTGCAGTTTATCAAAGAAACGTTTCCGAGCTCAACCTGCCACTAAGTTATAAGTGAAATGTTACATTTTCAACATTTTTCTTTCCTCTTATTTCATCAATAACCTACCCTAGAATTGTGTACAAGTCAAGTTTGGCACTTCAACTGCATTATATAAAGAAAGAATTAGACACATTTCTTAAATAACTCGATTTACTAAAGAGCCACCTTCTTAAAGCAGGGTTGTGCCATAGATTTCAAGATTACGTCTACACGGATTATTTACGTAAAATCTATGTGATGTTTACATGGTCTTTTTGTTGCGTAGACAATTTAGACTTGTAAACCATGTAGACTATTGTAAATTGTATCACTAATATAT
>NW_012036881.1:40106-50099 GCF_000956235.1 Wasmannia auropunctata | reverse complement strand
TATTTATTAAATGAATAAATATATAGTCTACTGACTGTCTACCTAGATGACACTTTTACAATAGTTTACGTTGTTTACACGTAAACGTAGAGTATTATATTTTACGCGTAGATGCACAACCCTGTCTTAAAGTCAACACTTTCGTGTCAAACACGTTGCTTCAGTTTCATTTATCTCGCATTAAAATCCCATTCATTGTCAACAAACACGCCGCATTTGACGCAAAGTGTGTGTATGTGGGTGTGTGCGGTGCAATCTCGCAAACGTCAAACGACAAAAGACCACTTAACAAACAATTTACATGTTGAGCGAGAAGATTAAATGTTGACGATTAAACGGCGAAAATACCTCCGTATTCTTTTTAACTTTCTTTCTTTTTCACGAAACTGCAAATTGCAAATCGCGGATCAGGAGATACCGGTAGATCGAGCGAATGTACCGCAAAATATAAGTGACGCAGCCCGCGAGGGGACGCGATACGAACCTGCGAAGGAACGCGCGTTTAGGGGAAGCGATGACACTCGGAGCCAAAGACAAATTCGTCAATAGTCTTGTTATGCCGTTCATACTCGTGCTGGCCTGCTGCACGGCCTTTATGAGCGCCGCCATCTTTCCCAGACTACTCTCTCCAGTCTAGTTTGGTCTCTGCTCTGCGTTGTGAACAGTTGTGATTTGTGATTTTGTGAATGTGAACTGGGCCGTCCGGGCCGGGTTTTTCGTTCGCGCACGCGCGACGAAAACAGTATCAGAGTAAAGTATCTATAAATTATAATACGACGAAAAAGGTTGTATAACGTTGGTCGCCCAACACAATCTGTGTATAAAAAATGTTTTAATTTCTGAATACCCGCGGCGCAGGAAAGTTGAATTTTGCTATGTAGTTTACATTCACTTCTACAGGCGGCGCGCGGGTAATTTGCGGCAAGTAGGGAAAAGGCCGTCGTCGTGTCCTCTCTGCCCTAACCTAACCACTCGAGTTAACCTAATCCGACTTGGAGCGGTACTTGATAATGTGATGTCGCGTGGCGCGTGTTCTCGATAAACATATTTGTGCATTTGTCGAATGCATAGATTGGTCAGAAAGGCGCGAGAACGAGTTTGTAAAGTTTGTCTTTTTTTTTCTGGTTCCCGTTTTTAAGAAGGGCAATCGATTTATTAGCGACAGGGAAGAATGTTGCGGAGCGTCTTGAAGTCCAAGTTCGGTTACGACGATTTCAAAAATGACATTCAGAGGCAGGCTACTACCGCCATTCACAAAGGTTTCTGTTTATTAATCCCTTTCAGATCATCCACTTTTGTAGTAGCTGTAATATCTTCTTCGCACAGCTCTTTTTCCTTGTTCTTTCGCGACGGAGTATTTCGCGTTATTGAATTAAAAGCCGATCCATAAAACGTTGACGATTTTAGGAAAGCAAGATGTATTCGTGTGTATGCCCACCGGTTCCGGGAAGTCTCTGTGTTTTCAATTACCAGCGATTATGAAGGAGCAGAAAGTTGCGATTGTCTTCTCGCCGCTCTTAGCCCTGATGAAGGTATTTCTTTTTTTGTACATCATCTGTATTTAGTGTCAAGTCTTTGTCTTTTCATATATCTCTTTCGAATGAAAAAAAAACCATCTGGGAATAGGGAAAGAAAAATCTTAATAATACTTATTTAATAATACTTTGATAATACTTGAATACTTGATTTAATTTCTGCTTCTAGAATCAAATAGACTTTTTGGTGAGTAAGAAAATAAATGCCTGCTCTTTGAACTCCACCACTTCCAGCAAAGAGAGGAACGCCGTTATGAAAGATCTACTGTCAGACACACCAAAGATAAAATTATTGTACGTCACTCCTGAAATGGGAGCGCAGCAACATTTTCAGGTAGTTTCTCATTTTTATCAGATCTCTTGTTAGTCGAAAGGAATAACTGTATCCATTTTTATACTGTATTTTTATTGTTTTTCTATCTTATCACATTTGCACGAATGATAAGAAAATAATTTTAAAAGCTAGTTAGAAAGATAGTATATCAGGATTTTTTTATTTAAAGTCCTTGTGATCTTTCTTATCGCGACATTTGTTTAATTTACAGGAGACCATAACTCAAATGCAAAAGAAGAAAACACTTTCTTATTTTGTTATCGATGAAGCTCATTGTTTAAGCGAATGGGGTCATGATTTTAGGCCAACTTACAGACAACTGGGAACATTTAAAAAATTGTGTCCCAAGATACCGATGATTGCGTTAACGGCGACTGCTGCAAAACAGGCGAGACAGATTTAAGAAGATATTAATTTATAATTTTGATGATTATCACAGTTATAACAGTGTTAAATATTAATACAGGTAAAGGATGATATTCTCCAAAGCTTGCACATGAAGGAGGCAGTGATATTTTCCCAGCCGGTATTTCGTTCTAATTTATATTATGACGTGTGGTTTCAAGAGGTGTTGGACAAACCACTGGTACATCTGAAAGACTTTATTTTGAAGGCACTTGGTCCGCCAGATGATTCCATTCCTAAGGTTAGTCAAATTCCGCTATTGTTTTAATAGTGATATTCTGTAAATGGTATTCTATATAAATTATACAGAATAATATTCTGGATCCTTCGTGATATTTTTAGCACAAAAGAAATTGTGGTATCATTTATTGTAGAAAGAAGGAAGCGACTGAAACTGTTGCGCATAAATTGACTCTCGCGGGTATTTCTACCCTTGCGTATCACGGAAGTAGGTGATTTAATACAGCATGCTAACATACAAACACTTGCAAGAAAAATGATACTATTTTATTTTAACACTTGAATAGGCTTAAAAGCTCAGGAACGTAACGAAGTGCAAAATAAGTGGACGGCAGGTGAAGTGCCTGTCATCGCGGCAACGTGTAGTTTCGGGATGGGTGTTGACAAAGGATCCGTTAGGTAGTCTTAACATTCTCGGAAAGCGATATTACATGCCGGAGAAAATAAAAATATGCTTGTTGTATGAATGTGCACAGATTTGTGGTTCACTGGACGGTACCTCAGAATGTTGCGGCATATTATCAAGAATCGGGAAGGGCTGGCAGAGACGGCAATCCGGCATTCTGCAGGATTTATTTTAGCAACGAGGAATACGGGCCCATTTCGTTTCTTATCAAAGAGGAAATCAGCCATAAGAACTCGGAACTTGTGAAAGTCAAATGGCAGAATTTTGAAAAAAGCGTTGCGTACTGTTTAGAGGCAAAGTACGATATCTTTATTCCTTCGCAAGAATTAAATTATAGTAGTAAATTGAAATTGAAAAAATGTGCTTATTTAGAAGCTTTTAATATATAGTAGTAAAATTATAGTAAAAGTACAGTAGTTTAAATTATAGAAGTCAATTGAAAAAATGCGTTTATTTAGAAGTTTTTAATATATAGTAGTAAAATTATGGTAGTTAAGTAAGAGTACAGTAGTTTAAATTATAGTAGTAAATTGGAAAAATGCTCTCGTTCAGAAGTTTTTAATATTACGTATTTTTTTCAAATTTTGGAAATAAAGAAATGAATGTAGTAAAAGTAAAACAGGATTCTGGAGATATATTGAGTGCCTGAAGAATCGCCTGACATTTTTTGTGTGTTATTTTAAGTATATTGGTATTAATTATATTCTCTCGTGTGTTATTGTGATCTACAGATGTCGGCACGCGGTGTTCTCTAAATATTTCGGGGATTCTCCACCGCCTTGCAAAAACAGATGCGACGTTTGTAAGAACAAGGATGAAGTACGAGCGAGGATCGCTCAGTTTGAGATGTGTCAGACTAGATCCAAAAAATCCCGAAGTAATATGGGCAGTGTAATGCGAATGGACTGCAGTGATGATGAAATGTATGTGAAAGATCAATTGACCAATTTATATCTGCAACGAATATATTTTTAGCATCGTTAAATGATGCTCTCATAAGTGTTCATAATTGTATAATTACAATGCAGGAATGCATTTAATGAGCCGCAAGAATCGAGGGAGAAAATAATAGCGGCTGAAAAGCGAGAGACAAGGGAACTTATTATGGAGCAGTTTGCACTTCGGCGCGGTACACCTAAAGAGGACGAAGTGAGTTTGTGAGTGAATTTATTTTAATATTATTTGCTTCTTTTTTTTTTATTCGTTTCCCGTAGATTAAGCGGCGGAACGTTAAGGACGCGAGAGCGGCGCATGTTCGTGCAGCCAGTAGTACAGATAAAAAAATAAAGGGTTTAACTGTTCAAGTAAGACATCACGCATCGTCTTTTTGTATGAAATATTATCAATACTTTTACACAATTTTTATTATTTTTCTCATTGTCTAAAGATACGAGAGCATTTTTACAATGAATTGAAAGTAGCGTTACTCGAAAATTATCAACAATCGGAAATTAATTCGGAACAGTCTGAGGAGAAAAATATGCACGACGTGGCCAATAGTATAGAATATAAGATATTTTCCAGTTCCAAAGTGCCAAATAAGTACAAATTTGACATGTCTAAGTTGGTATGTAATTTTTATAGATATCTTTATACATCTTCTATAATTATCTTTTCATGCATAGATAATATCAAAAGAACTGAAATGACTCGAACGAATATATGAATTATTTTATATATTTATGTAATAAAATTTTCTTGTATAGAACTATCTACTAGATATCGAAATTAATAACATATTTATTATTTCGATATAAATATCCTTTACTTTATTTGCTTCTCATACAGATTTCGTCGATACGAAAATGTACCAATAATAATACTGTGTACGAAGCAATACGCGACTATAATGAGACTGAATTGCATAATTCTGAATTTAACAATTCTAACAGTGCCGATATGTCCAATAGTGAACAAGTAACAGGTACTGTCGAAACAGGATTTAGCGGAAATGTTTGCCTGTCGGGCAATTATAAAGAGACTTTCCCTTCCGCTTTCAAAACTGCATCGGAGATTATAAATGAAAAAAGGTTACGAATATCCACATCAGACAAGGATGTAAAGGCTCAATCTGAAGAATTATTCGTTAATAGCGGTGCACATCAAAGTACATATAAAAACGATAAATCACAGGCGCAAATGTTAGGTTTCATTTGTGCGCGAACAATTCACGAGAGCAATGTCATTAAGTCTAGTGCAAATTCCTCTAAATCAAAAGGTCGCAGAAGTAAGGTGGATAAGAGTGTCAAAAGAACAACTAAAACAGTTTACGAGCAGATTTTAGCATCAGCACAGTCATCGTCGAAGAAGACTGTGAACGAAAGGAGAGATGTTTCTTCCGAAACAAAATTGAAAGTAGACAATATTGTTAATTCTATTAAAACTAAAAGAGAGGGTGAAATTAAAACTGAAAGTAAAAAAAGAGGCCACGAACTCGTTGAATGTCACGGGGATGACATAAAATCTGCAAAGAAAAAAAGAATTGTACCTAACGAATACGTCGATAAGACTAATGATAATATATCCGATAAAAATATCGATAAAAAGACTTCGGACGATAAAGTCAATACGAAAAGGATTAGAAAGAGTACAGACACGTTCATTAATATTAATGCTATAAATGATGATTCATCAAAAACGACAGATAACACAAGAAAGCACTGCGAAGCAAAAGTTAATGTGGAATTAAAAAGAAAGGAGGAAATTGCGCATTCGTCTCGTTTAAAACCTCACAATAGCAATAGCAATAGTAACAGGCTGAAAGTGCCCGCAGACAAAGCGACGCAATTTAAAACGGCGGAAATTCTAAAATCGTATCTAATGAAATACTACCCGTCCGAACGACTTCCGGATAGGGCGACATTTTCAAAGACTTGCAGAGAAATGCATTACAGTATGCTGATGAAGAAAATATTTGGTACGACAGGCGTAAAAATTTATAATATAATTTTTATGGAATGCATTCTGAATTTCAGAACGTTTGTTGCAATTGACAAATGATATCTCTGATTTTAGATAAAGAGGGAATACACGACTTCGTTGTAAGCTTTATGAGTCAATCTTAAATGCGCTTATCTTACGTGCTCCTACTTTCTGCTGTGTAAGCGATAGGAGAATGGTGTTTATAATCGATCCAATTATGAATAAATTTTTCTATATGTATTTACAAATTCTTACATTGTATTTGTTGAATATCTTTTAATTTAATATCTGGTTAATTGTACCTATCTATAGAACTAAACAAAACTTTTTTTTTTTGGGACTTTGTTGAACTGTGTGATTTTATGCAATCAAAATTATAAATGGAATTTATTTTACTCGTAAAATGCAAAGGATATATTATTGGAAGAGAAATAAATTTTGTATAATATCAATATATATGTATATATTTCATTCAGCTTGATTATTATCACACATCTAGATCTTCTTTTTAGGATATATCACCACACTTAATAAATGTAAAAAAAGAGACATTCTCTGAAATGTATGTCGTATACTTGCAAATAACATTACGAAAACCTATTCTTATGTCTAACACGTATTTTATTAAACATATAATTGTGAGCACATACTTAATTATTACATAGTACACATTATTAATACATTTGATATTAAATTCATATCCCTAATATTTGTAATAAATAAGGCAAGACATTTCGGATAAAAATACCTCTTACAGCGAACTGTCTATCGTTTATGTACTTAATTATATTCATTTATGATTTATACTTAATGACTCTTTTGCTACTCCTCTATAGTGCAAAATTTTCTTGCTGGCTCTCACAAGAAATAACAAACATAAAAAAACAAAGTTTTTTTTACAAGTGACAGATAGATACGGTCTTATCTACGTTATTTTTTTTTTTACAATTCGTGTTTAGCATTAAAGACACGTGCGAAATTTTTTCAGTAACATCTCGGCGGTGCACGTTCATATTTAATAGTTCACACTTTATTTACATATTTACAATTGAAGTAAAAAAAAAAAAAAACACTGCGATGCGAATTACAATTATGCATATCACTATACGTATAGCAAGGGTCATTGACTCACATTATGTCACATTACAGAAGCTGAATGATGGGCTATTCCCAGTTCCGATTTTAGGTGATAACTTAAATATTTGGCGCAGCCAAATGTCGTCCGGTCAAAAACTATTAGAGCTAATACGTAAAATAATTTACATTGCGGGAAAAGAGGCCAAGTTGAACGATGTCCAAGTCGACTTTGTCCTCTCCGCACATTCTCGCCATGAGATCGCGTTACGACAATCGTGAATCGCTTTGCCCATGTGGAGAGGAAAGTGTTCTATAATGTGACACATGGGCCCTGTATTTGAGATCTCTGGATATACAGAGTGTATCTCTGGATATACAGTCGCTTAATATTACTACTTGGAATATCTCTGTGGAATTTCAGACCAATGAAACGACGGTAGTTCCGCCATCATTTGACAAATGGCAAGTTTTCAGCAAATAAAGTACTTATTGTAAACAAGAGAAGAAAGTACAAAATTGGAAAGTTGAATAAATTAAAAGACTCGTTTCCAAGTGGTAATATTAAATGGACTAATTTGCAGATATTTATGCGGTGTACGATAATACAATACATAACTATACGCATTTAAGAAGTGATCGGCCTTATTATAATTTTCTAAAGAGTTAAAATCATTAAATTTACGTTGATTCTTTTAATGCATTCTTTGTCTTGTCATTCGTTAATGGAAATTTATTAAATTATCTCTAGTTCTAAACATACGTTATGTGTAGAAATTGAGCGATCGTCAATTTAATGTCTATTAACTACTACGTATTGTGAGACTATTCGGAATGGATTTCAATTCCATTTGAAATTGTTCAAATATTCCCCATAGATTTCTATTGTATTTTCCCAAGAAAATGGAATCATTCCGATCGGAAGTCATTCCAAACAGCCTCCGTAATACGCCCTGAATCGAACTTAGCGCTAAATACATATATCGATGTATTCCTATGTTAACATAGTACTCCTCTATGTTATGTATACATTATCGAATACATCTATATTATGTCATATTTAAAAGAAAATACTGTTCCGAAATAAGAGAGAGCAAAACGATACAATCACAGACATGATTACTAGCATGTCATATTATTTGACGCACAACAATGGAAGTTTACTTCCATGAAATAATGAAGCACCATTGGTATATTTAGTATGAATATCTACAGGGGTATCTTCATGTCGCAGTCATCATGAAAAAGTTTCAAAGATTTTTTTTAAAAGAAGTTTACGTAGAAAGATTACTCCTTTTTAAAAATAATTAAAAATTCTAATTATCTTATTATTTGTTTGATTTAGAAAAGTTAATATAATTTCTACGAAAAGTAAAGGATAGAAATGAAATGGAAAATAACAGATGACCGTTATTCCAATAAGATTAACATGATTCCGACTACGTAACGATATGATTCAGCGCACATAAAATACCTTCGATGTAATAGCGATGTTATGTGTCCCTTCTTCTTTTCTCTCTTTCTTCCATTCTAATTTTTCTTAATTTTTATTGCAACTGCAATGGGTAAATAACATGTTTTTTTTTCTTGCCAATCGTAAAAGTTTTTGCGCATAATTCCAACGTAGACAACCCGATTACTTCTTGGGTTGTTTAACATATGCTTAGATCACTGCTTAGATCATTCCTTTAAGAATTATGTGATACATCAAATCGATGAAGGTAAAATGTTTATAAACAGAATGTATGTATTAAGCATTTCTTCCTTAAAAAAAATTCAATGCAAAATTTTTTTCAACAAAAATCAAATTTTTTTTTTAAAGGACTCTTCAATTATTATAAAAAAATATTTTTCTTAAAAGGGAAAGAAACAGGAAAAATTGAATTTTTAAAAAAATTCTGTACCAAGTAAAACATCATAGTATATGATACGTCTTGTAACTTAACGTATAAACTATGATAAAATGTTACAAACAAGCTTTGTTCAATTTTAGAGAGACGTAGATAGACAAATAACATTGCTATTAAAATTACATATCTATAAACTACGTTTAGCCTGTGAAAAACAATTTTCATAACAATTGTTAACGATGGTTGTCGAAAACACGAAGTACCGAAAAATGATCGGAGGAAAATTTCAAAAAATATTTTTTTCATTAATTATTAGATAACAATGTCAGATATATCAAAAGTATAAAAAAATGGAAGCGCTTATGTATCGATTTAATCGAAATCGATTAAATCGAATCATGTGACTTTGGATACCCTGACATCACTTTAACTTGTATCTATTCACCGCGGGCATCCAATAATATATTAAGTATAACAGTGTATAGTTATAGCAAAATAATATACTTTACTATATTTTCACTGTTTCGCCAATGGCAACTAGTTAAGAATAATGGCCAGAAAGCTATTGAAGAAATAATGTACTGTCCGCTCGCATTACAGCTCGATCACTATAATACATAATTACACCATTAACGTCATATTCAGATCGCCGGAGGTCAAAAGCGTGCTGTACACGTCCGTGTCTTTCGCCTTCGGATTGGCTTGCTTGTCGATCTGCGCATTCTGCGCCTTTTGTCGCTTCCTCTCCATTTCCAGCCACACCGACGACGATTTTTGTGTCTGGTGAGACAGTATCTTCACGACGCTCCAGACAAGCGACACCGCCCCGGAAAGGAACAGTAAATACATGATTATTTTTTCCACGACCGGCATGAAGTTCAGATAAAACCAGAAACGGACGTTCATGCTACTCGGTAGCTTGGACATTCCCTGAGGAGAAAGGAATAGCTTTTGTTATTTTACATTAAACACAATTTCACGAAATGAAAAAAAGTCGTCAATGTCATCGAGTATATGCAGTTACGAGTCAGTATACATACATAATTATATGTGATTAACGGAAGTATAATTAAAAATTGAGATACGAAAAATGTCAACACGGTCCTAAAGCGGATCTTGGTGCTTGAAAATCTTATAATACGTGAATCTTACAGTTATAATAATAATATAAAATGTTCAAGCACCAAGATCCGCTTTACTATATATTGGCATTTTCGTATCTCAGTT
>NW_012036881.1:3544-39532 GCF_000956235.1 Wasmannia auropunctata | reverse complement strand
ATAGTTAATTAAAAATTATTCGTTTGACTGGAGGTGGTTTCTTTAGAAGACGACGTGGATCATTAAAATCAATTAAATTTTGAATCGAATGCATCGCGATATTTGCTGTACTTACAATTTCGAACCACAGTAACGGAAGCGTCAAGTCGGAGAACTTTTCCACGTTGGCCATGTGTCCGATACTCTGCAGAGCCATGTTAATCTGGAATCGGAACGCCAGATCCATGGGTATCCCGGACGTCGGTTGAATGAAAAAGTAGGACTCGTGCAGCTCCTCCTGGGGATTCAGTCCTTCAACGGCCTCCTTCAGCGACGGGTCGCTCTTGTAAAAGTGCGGATACGACAGTGCGATTGGGAATCCTGTAATAAAGGTCGGGAAGATCTTACAGTATATACCTACGCGATCTCAATTCGCTGGACAGGTCTAATTCGTACGCGAGAATCTGCCTATAAATCATCGGATTACGGCGCGAAACATCGACGCGTTCCCGAGTCTCCTAAGATGTTTTCGTGTCGCGCATTACTCAGTGAAAATAGCTTTTCTCCTTATGACGTAATCGACGTGGCATAATTTTATTATCGTGAACGGGCGATCGTTTGTCGCTTTTTATCCGCATAAGATGGAAATCATCGCGTGATAATCCCAAAGACGAGCTTTCTGGATTTGCTTCACGAGGAGCAAATTACTTCAAACATAAATTATTCTTAATCACCTGTTCGTGCCATTTAGGCGCGACTGCTTTTTTCTCCTCTTTATCCTTCACTCGCGTACCGAATTGGAACTGCTGATTTTTATTGCGACATGACCGAAGCAATTGGAATCTCGCAACATTACTTCGACGGAGACTAGTCGGATGACCGCAACCGGTAAACAGACTTGCGAATCATCGATTTTGTGATGCATATCGAAATTCCATTCTCTTACAAGTCTGTTTCTTATAAAAGACACGGCGACGGAATGACTGAGGCACTTAATTAAGTTATGTAAGAAGATACGTTAATGATATGTGCTGTACAATAAAATGTGCATTATAGACGCAATTAATTAATAATTTATTCGCCGACGAGTTTGAGACTTCGATTTGGAACTGCGTATTGCATTAACGAAGCCATTACCATCTTCAACTAATATACGGAATAATTTATTGAAATTAACTGGTATATTGATAATATCTTACCGTAGTAACAATCGGTCACGTCGATTAAACCCGCCTTCAGGCAGTGTCCTTTCCGGCAGAAGCATTTATTCTCTGGATTCACCGCTCCGTTATCCAATTCGTTCTCCATGAACTTATATTTGTACGAATGCAAGCCTTGTATCACCTTCTCTCCGTCTCGTACCTTTGGAAAAGATATATTATTACAAAGGGATGTTTATCTTTAGAGAAAAGTATTTAAATTTGTACGTATTTCGAAATAGGATACTTTAACGCCAACATTTTTAATATTTCATTATTAATAATATGAATTTTCAATATTTTATTATTAATTGTATGCATAATTGAACATTGCTAATGCAAAATTTATATATTATACTAAATAAACCCGGTTTTTTAAAATGAAGATATTAAGGTAGATATTTCATTAATTTCTACATAAGCGTTTAAAAAGATTTGATTCCAATTAAGTTCGAGTTAATTTTAACAGATTTTCAATTTAAAGATCAACTGTGAAGCAATTTTCAACGTTGTGAGTTGAGATGCAGAAAAAGGAAAAGAAATAAAAGGTGACGGTTTTTCCTGATGAAAGATTGCTCGAGCTGCTCGAGGGATAGATCCATCAATTGCATAAGAATAATTTACGAGCATTCTGTATAAGGGAAGAAAGTCAATAATAAAAAGAAATAAACGTTACACACGAGTAACGTCGCTATGACTCGGCAGAAGGTTCTCGGCCGAACTGTTTAACCGTTTCGCCGTGATGTGACTGCAATGATCAAAATTACCAGTCGTTCGCTTCGACAGAGGCTCTTGCGAAAGAAGAGGAGCGTGTCGTTAGGCTCGATGTAGCTCGGAAACTTAACGCCGTCGCTCGCGCCGTGCACATTCGCGCATTTGCCAGTCCATTGCGGTAGGTTCGTGTCCCCATTATACTTATCGATCAAGCCTGTCATCCGGATATCTGTCTCTCCTGTGTAAATCGTCTCGAAATCGCCATCGAAGTCGTACATCTGTGAAGCGTAGTAAACGCAAGATTTTTATTATCGCGATGCTTATGCATTCGAGAAAATAGACATTTACATTACTAGAGCATTGCAAGAGAACATGTCTGCGTTAAGGAAAATATACAAAATCTAAAATGAATATTTTTATTCGATAGCTGATAAACGAGCTGCAATTCCACTCGAGTTTTATACATATATATATTTGTAACAAAGAATGCAAGAGTAATTAAAAATTTTTTGATTACCTCAAAGAAAAGCTACGTTACAGTCAGTTCAGAAAAAGATATGTTATTATAAATATATCGCGCGATTATATATATATAATCGCGATTTTATTACTATGTTCCATACATTCCAGAAGTCGCCACTTATATTCCTTACCCTATCGATCAATCCCAGCTTATCGAACTTGATCCAGGAGGGCATTAAGTGATTGCCAAGGGTAACGAGAGTTGACTCGTAGCCGAACATGAATTCATGTGCGGTCATTTGAATCAGAGGTTGAGTATTCGTCCGACGGATCAGCACGTTGAGGCCCCACCTGGACATGAACAAGGTGTCTTTCATCAAGTTTGTGATGCTCTGCAACAATAGAAAAAAGAAAGAAACGTATAATAGGACATATGACAGACTGGCAAATCTTATTATCCGCTTCATTAAAATTCCATTACAATAAGCTGTCATTAAGATTATATAATTGCACGACACTGTTCGCGTGTTACGCACTGACATAAGGAAATCAAGTTGTTGACTCCGCTCATCATTTTTCTCTTATTGTACTAATCATCCTATTAACAGCGTGGAAAGTTATTTTTGTGCGATAATTAGAAACAATATTATCGGTTAGTGCATAATAGAACGATGTTACGCAAAAAAAAAACGAGTTAATGTATAAAATAAAAAGATATATAAATATATTTTTTATAAGCAATATAAAATCCTATATTTTAGATTTAAGAGTAAAAGCTATTATTATTTTTTCAAAAATAAAAAAGGCATGAATATATAGATAGCAAAATTGAATAGCAAATTATTATTGTAAATTATGATGGAGTTACCGCGGATCAATGACATGTTGCATATTGACATTTATTCTGTGTCATTATAATATACCGCTCGTTATCGAACTAACAATAAGTATGACATATCAATAGTTCTCAACAGAGGAAAAAATCAATACATTGCAATCTTCAGTTATTCTTCACCCACGCGATTGCCAGGGTCATTCACTTTACTGATAACTCGACTAACATACTCGACTAACATAAATAATGACATACGGTGCGAGTGGTTTGACCAGTTTCAATCTAGCATTCTATAAAATATTTATTCCATATTTTACATCTTTTCGAATTTCTCTCGAAGTTACATTGTGCGCGAACTTTAGCAATAAAACTTTAACAATAAAAAATAATTAAGCAAGAATTTAAATAAAAATAAAAATGCGTGCCATGTAAAGAAGTTAATTTCTCAAGAATTTTTCATTATGGGATTTAATAACAATATAGCAAATCACATTGTTATCGTAAATGATACAGAAAGTATCATAGTTAAAAATTTAATTTTTAAAAACTTATTACAAGATAAATCCAACAAAAATAAAAATTAGATTTTTTTTTAAGAAAACAGAAACTTGTTCTCAAAACGAGAATTTTAATCGTCAATTAATTATTTGCTTATTGATATTTTAATAGAAATGTAACAAAATTTTCAATACAGAAAAGTAAATGTTAATAGAGAAAATAATTAGGAAATCATGTCTGTATGTTTGTCCTAACTTTAATGTCATTGAATTTTCAAGAAACTCAATCCAACTCGGTGGTAATCAATGTCAATGGACAATGCCTACATGCAATAGAAATGCTATAGAATATAAATGAAACGCTTTCTCCCGTGCGACCTTTTAAACAGATAAGAGTGTTTATGGCGTATCTATTACTCTTAACTGACGGCTTTACAATTTGCGTGCCCACGAGGAATGTATTGCTTAAGCGGATTCTTCTCGAAACACGGTTCACTGCACCTCCTGCACATTATAAATGCACATTAAAAACAGCGAATTTAATTAAATGTTGAGATTCTATTTCTTCGTAGGCGCAATAACTTTAAAGTAATCACCGTGACGGCGTAACGTGTGGATTTATGTAGAGCGTAAAACGCAAATTACACTGTAACATACCAAAGTTATTTTGCATCAAGATTTTTGTAAAAAAAATTACGTTTCCATTATTTATCGTCGAGCAAATCGTGGATGCACGTTTCTAGAAGTCTTTGACTTGAAAACGATTTAATAGCCGCATATAATTTATGATTGCTTGAATTACCATAACGAAATTTTACATTAATTTTCCAATTTAATTTAAAATGCAGTTATTTATCTATTAATTAGTTTTACGCTTATAAAGGCATATTCAATATATTTACTAGTAGTTTTATACGAAAATAATTGATTATTAGGAATTTATTAAGAAGATATAAAAAAGATGGCATGTGTAAAGATTCTATGATTTTATTCATGCAATGAAAAAAAAACTTATTGTTTTACATGAATTTACATAATTGTTCGGTAACAACGACTGTTTCTCGAGACAAAGTCAACTAATGGATATAAATGTAATTTTTAGATGTAACGTGTCGGACTGAGCGTTTTTTTTTCACCGCTCATTAAATTTCTAATATGACAAGTTTTATGATTACGATAATAAGTGTGCGTCATATTGTGAGTTTTGCGTTTTACACGTCTATTTGCATGTGCAAACCAATACAAATGGAAATACTGTACTTAATTACGTGTAATTTTATGACGCGTTCTAATTAACTTTTGTTCATAGCATAAGTATATAAGTGCTCACGAGATTGCTTTTTACGGGCCATTGATTGGTACTTCTAAATGTTGACAAGATTCTCCAAAGTACATTTCAAGTTTTTATATGAAATTGTTTTACAATGAGACGCTCTGCCCGCCGTACACGTTTTACAATTTTCAAATATCTATTATACGCATGTAATTAAACGATATTATGTCTCGCTGTATTATTAATTCGTGTGATGACATGTGAAACATGTCTTCACGCGATTCAGTTTCGATAATAATGAGAACAATGGGTGTATTCTTGTCGTCAAGTATCATTGCGACAATTTTGTATTGAAAGAATTGTCGAAACATACTTACTTAAATGGCAAGAATAAACTCCTTGTCCTCATCAGTGTTTTTATAAAAATTAATTTTGGAAATTTATATGAGAAATTATACAAAAATCTATGCCGTAATATTCGAAAAACAAATGACCGATTTTGAAATTAATAAAAAACCAATTAAATTAATGTTGAAATTGAAAGTCATGCTATCTTGAACATATACTGTCTATATTAATAATAGTTAATAATAGTCGAATTTTCCTCTGAGGTAATATTTGGACAACAGATAACTTAGTTGTAACAGATAAATTAGTTGAAAAATAATTGAAAATTATTTTTTAATTATTTGAACGAAAAAAAAAATTAAATGTCGAAACTTATGTTGCTGGTCTTGCAACAAATATTGTTTGCTAGTAATACTCGAATTTCTCTGATTGCGAGATGATACTAAAGAGAAAATAGTATTTGAAATCAATGAAAAATAATTAAATTGACGAAATTGAAAGTCATAATATCGATCTTGCACAAACATGTTCGTTAATAATAGTCGAATTTCCCTCTTCTGAGGTGACGATGGAAAGGGCATTAAACTGCGTCTCTTGTCAGCAATATTCTTCCTGGCTTCTCGCGGCTGCTTGACCGCGCAAAGCGACGGGAGTCTCGAGAATGGAAATTTCTCGTAAACGCGGACGCGTACTTCGCGTTGTGAGGCGATATGCACATATGTACGTTCTAGAAAAATCTACGCCGCATTAATGAATACGTTATAGTATATGGAATATGAAATTGCGGCTCGCATAATTAAACTCGACAAGTGAAGAGCGGGAGTACTTAGTTTCCTTGCGTAATATCTGATGGTGAGTTTAAGTTATTTATGTCCATGTTATGTTACAATTCCGTTAATTATAATAGACATGACACATTCCATGAAAATAATATAGTGTCACTGGATTTTTTTTTTGCATTTTATCAAGGTAATCTTGATACTTATAGGTAATCAACGCGCGTAAATATTCATGAGTACATGGAAAGAACGATTTTGTTGACAAATCTAAAAATTTTGTTAAAAATAGATCTGAAAATAATTTTTTATTTAATTATCAAAATAATTTGTTGGAATGTTAAAATTGATAAGTATTGCTATAAAACGTTTTTGATATTCTAGCAATCATTTTGACGTTCGCACAAAATAATTTTGACTTTTGAACAACAATTATTTTCAGATTTAGCAAAATTGTTCTTTCCGTGTGAAAAACTCGGCCGATTAACTATTACGCGGCGCTACATTCGATTCTACTTCAGCGAAACAATAAAGTTATTTAACGGGATGCGTTTTGCCGGGAGAATGTTGCACGGTCTTCTAACTGATAAATTAACCGTTGGAAAAAATATGCATGCATATCCGAGAAAACCGTGGTTGTCGCCGTTATATAAGAATGGAATGTATCGTCAATAAACTCGCGCACATATAATAAAGATTCTTGAATCTCTCCGGGAAACGGAGGGGCTTTGCGAAATCGATCGTAATTAACGGTCTGCTGTTAAAATTTACGACGTGCCAGTTAATATCGTATTATATCGAATAAATGAAATGCCATAGAAATGTCGAAGAAGTCTCCAATGAACTTCGATTGCATCAAGCGTGGGTCAGCACTAACTTAGGATTAGTTTGCAGACGTTTAGTGCAAGTGAACCGATGACTAAGTTGTTTCATGTTGCAATCGAAATATTTTTTATATTTATTATATTTCGCATATCAATCATGCCTTTGGCATCAACTAATTTCTTACGGTGCAAACAATACGTTGCGGTCAAAATATATTTAATAAATTTATTGTGTCCTTTATTGTCAAAAAATCGCCAAATGATCGATAATAAATCGTGAATACAAAAAGAAAAAAAGAATTAAACCTTATATGAATATTCATAAAAGATTTGTATGTATGTATATTATAGATATCCGTTTAATAATACTGTTACTGATATAGTAACAAAAAATTTCTACTCTTATTAGTAGATGTTGTAGATTACATTAAAAAATCTGGATTTAACGATTTATTTGAATATTTATAGATTTGTATCAGATACTCTGATTACATCCTTGACATAGAAAAAAAACATCGGGATTAACTAATAACATAATTTGAAACTGCATTACCAGTATTCAGTATGTAAATATAGACGCGATGAAAATATTAAAGTTTTTGCTGCACCATTATCTGTGTTTATTACGCACACTTAGACACTTAATTATACTATTCTTATACCCGAGCTGTGTTAATTAATACGTAAGACGTTCGGGTTTCTTCCACTACGGAATTTACGATCGACGTAATTCATATTGTTGATCTGGTCAAGGTTTACAATTCTGTTCTATATTATCGCCATTGTCACGTCGCGATATGCACGCTTATATACGATGTTGAATAATGCTCGATAAATTTTTCGGTATTCCTTATAGATATCGAGTCAGACGCCTCGAACGTGTCGCGAATGATTTATAAAGCGTGTCTCTCGGTTAATTACATCATTTCTCGAGGATCGAACTACCACGTGCATGCAAAATATTTCGTTCGATTTTATCTCATCGATTTATACAGCATAATAGCGTGAACGATTAATTGTTACTCAGCTGTTCTGTCTGCAACTTAGTTATTCTAATTGGCGTGTATTAGTCACAATTCGTGCATTTGAAATCGCGATATATATACGTTCTTTCCCATGATTAGTAACGAACAAATCCTAAAGTCCATTCTCCATAATTGCCCAACGGAATATTTAAAATGTACGTGAGATTTAAAAAAGATCTCGTTATACACGAATTGGTATACAAGATTATTGAGATACGCATTTGTACAAGTTTGAGATCCCGTTTTATTTATCATATTTAATATATTCATGCACACCAGTTAAGTTTAGCCCAATTAGTTTAAGCCCGGTGTAAGAAAGGAAATGGAAATCAATAATCGCGAGATCTTATCGTATCGTACTTTTCAAGTCTTTTTTTTTTTACAATTTTTAACAGGACCGGCACGTTTCTCAGCGTCAGCGGCCAGCCATGTTTGCACGAACGGGCTTGTTTATCTGAACGAACGTGCATATTAATCGGGTTCACGCGTCTGATAAGATATAACTTTTCCGAGAGGTACGCCGGATCGTTTAACAAGAGTTAATATCTTAACTATACTTACGAACAGCGCAATATTCGGCATTATTACGAGATCCTCTTCCGTGCCGTTGCTCATTTCCGGTACGTATCTCAATGGATGCACCGGTATCGCCGACAATGTACCGTTGTCATTGAAAACCACATTCGCATGCTCGAACAATTCTCTGCAACAAGATTAATGATGTTAGTTATTAATTTGTCATTATACTCGTAATGTTATTATACTGTAATTGTACGTTTAGAATACATTCCTTTCGTAGAATCATTGTGAAAATGCACTTTCTACACAGGTGACTAAGTGTGTCGTTATATGCGATTGATTTTTATCACAAAAAAATACTGTCAACAAAAAATATTTTAATACAAAGATTATATATTTACATCAGGATTATTGAAATAATAAATAGAGATTATACAGGATGTTGCCGATCACCCGCAATCGGAACACACTACCAGATTAAGCATTTTATCCCAAAAGAGCCTAATAATTTGTTGATCCGCAGCATTAATAAACTATTTTTTAAAATTAATTAAATTAATACAATTTTTAAAAATTAATTTTATAATAAATAACAATAATTTCTTACAATATGGTATTATAATACATAGAATACTTTGAAACACAGTGAATGACACAGATCAAAAATTTTTAACGATCTCAGACTTACAATTAGTGTTCGATAAATTTGGAATAAAAAATGCTTAATCTGACAATGTGATACTAAGTCTGAGATCGTTAAAAATTTTTGATCTGTGTCATTCACTGTATTTCAAAGTATTCTATGTATTACTAATATTGTAAGAAATTATTGTTATTTATTATAAAATTAATTTTTAAAATTTTTATTATTTTAATTAATTTTAAAAAATAGTTTATTAATTAACTACACTGCAACAAATTATTAGACTCAATAGATTCGGGATAAAATGCTTAATCCGGTAGTGTGTTCCAATTGCGGATGATCGGAGACACCTTGTATATAAGAGGATTATATTTAAACACTATGATTATATATAGTAAAATAGAGAAACGTTATTGTAAAAAAGAAAACGTATCTAAATATTGTTGTTAGAATTATTGGAAGATACAAGAATTATTTTTGGAGCATAATTTTTCGCAACTTAAAATTTTTAAGTCAGTGGATAAATGAATAAAAATTTATTTGTCAAGTTTTTTAACTTTCCAACTTTCGAAATTAAGAGTTATAAATTTATACGTCTTTTGTGTAGCTATAATTCTTTCCTATCGATTTTATTTTGCTATTTTGACACGTGCGCGTCTTCTCTCTTATTTTACAAACATTTAAGTTAAATTTAATTGAAAGGTTATCAATGGGTATTGAACTGTGTAATACGAGATTGAACCATTCCGATACAAGAACCATCATTCATTTGATCGCGCGAGTTCTGCAAATTTATTGCATTTGAATGCCGGGAAAGAAAAACAAGAATGCACAATCAAATGATTGAAAAGATAAGTGTATATATGGAATAGCCAGTGTATAAACTAGATTACGTCAAATTAATAATTGCTATTTACGAGATGACTCATTATTTCTCTCGAGCTCTTAAACGTCACGACCTCCAACTTCCGCGGCTGCGGAAAGATTCTTTTTTATTGCGGTATGTAATTTCCGCTCGAGTTTTCCGTTCTGATTAATACATATCTCAGCCTTTCTTTTTTTACACGCACCTTCTAAGCGATATGTAGATGAATGAATTTTCAAATCACCTATCATTATCTGAATCAGATAACTGCAGGAAAAGAGAGAGAGAAAGAGAGAGAGAGAGAGAGAGAGAGAGAGAATTTATTTCCGAAATAAATTCCACACGAAAAGAACACTTTTGCTGAATCCAGATCTGAAAATAATTTTTGTTCAATAATAAAAATAATTTTGCGCAAAAGTCAAAATGATTGCTAGAACATCAAAACGTTTTATAGTAATGCTTATCAGTTTTAACATTCCAACAAATTATTTTAATGATTTAATAAAAAATTATTTTCAGATCTGTTTTTAATAAAATTTTTAGACCTTTTAACAAAATCATTCTTTCCATGTATTGACTTGATTGAGATGCTCTCGGTAAATGTGACGGGGCACAGAATTAATGTCGTTACGGGTAACGATAACAACATCGGGATGTGGTTGGATGCGTTAAATAGATCGTGATTCACAATCCGTTCTTGACTCGCAGCTGTACAGAACGATGATCTACATACGCGCGTTTCCGCATACGTAAACCAGGACTTGAGACATATTATCGTGCCGCTTACTTGTACACGTAGGGCCCAGTTTCCTGGAATCGCAGCTTGCTCTCCTTGCCGCTCAGGTATTCGTCGCGATTTGTCACGTTAAACAGGTAGATCTTGATGTAGATATCGACCTCGGGCTTCCGCCATAACTCGAAGGTCTCGCCGCCCTCGCCGAAGGGAACCTTCCATCTGAAGATCGCGTCGTAAGGGTGGAACAGCATTGTGAGGCAGCCGCACGTAAGGCCGAGCAGGCCGAGGATCATCAGCATAAAGATATCTGTGGGCAAAGAGGGAAGAGAGACGTTATCCAAGACGGAAATCCACGAGGAATCTGCTGGAATTAGGTATAGCGAAGATTATATAGCGAAGCTATAATCAGTTATCCTTCCAACAAGGCTGCTTTCACGCTATTATTTCTCGTGCTGCCCGTCTATATACGTACTCCAATTTCATCGTCGTTCTCCCGTGAAATCTCCTATCCGATAAAATTACTTCCTGTGTAAACAAGTTCGAGAAGATGCTCGATATTTGTGGGTGTGTACTTCGGGGCATTTTCTAGCAAAGAGGAGGCTTTCGAAGATACTGTGTGCATATTACAGATGTCTTTAATGACTTTTAGTAATGATAAACAACATTTTCGTTTGAAGATATCGCAAACAAAATAAGGAGACCTTTTGCATTCAATGTTAGAGATCCAAGAAGCTTTATCGTCAAATGTTACAATACAGATTCTGTTCAACTTCTGTTGAATGTAACCATAAATTTCCTTCGTCAAAGCTATTAAATACTTTAAGATGGTGTAGCCAGCGCGCAACGGAGTTGTGAAATGTGATTAATTATTTCTGCAAAGTGATTCATTGGGACACTGCTGCAGGTGTACAACTGCTTCCCTTGTACTTTTCTACCTTAATTGCATTTACGAATTTACGAGTTCCAACCGCAGCATTAATCTCAGCTAGATTTTGATCGCAGATAAACAAGGATTTAATATGAATATTGCAGCAACTTTCACACAGATCTACCGTGGTTTCGTAATTTATGCTCGTTGAAAGAAATATACCCCGCTTTTCTTCGACCGACGGGTCGCGGCATTGTAATTTTTACAGCGGGGCATTATATTGCGATGCTGGAATTACTACAATGTGGGGGTTAATCGAGTGGACAAATAATCTCTCGATCGTGCGCGGGTTGCGCGATCTTCTCTATGACTTTCCGCCGCGAGGATGAGAAACGGTACTCGACCACCGTATACGGCGGTTAGCTATGAGTGCAATCAGGCAAGCACTTTGAAACTGAGAGATCGACTTTCTGCCTCTAGCTATTTTATCTTCAACATAAACGGAGATTGATGTCAATTTGCTCACTTATGTAACAATCAATGTCAATTTAATGTAAATTTGTAAAGTTACACATTAGTCACTTATATATACACTGCATGTGTATATAAATCCAAGATTATACAAGAAGAAATATCGTGTAAATTTTAAATACAAATTCTGACTAGTAAATTTCGCGTTTTTTTTATCTTTCTTATCGGTAAAATTAGGAAGTTTTCAATATTGTTCTTTTGTTTCAGTACATTCCACATATTTTTGGATACCATTCTGGAAAAAATAATTTATAAAAATAAATCAGCTTCTTTTAATCTAATAATCTGATATTTTTTTATGTTATATACAATTTTCTGTAATTTAATAATCAGAATGCAGATAAAAGAATATTGAATCTTAAAAAAATTAAAGTTGCGCGAAATTTAATGCTATCGTATTTTTTCAGGACACTTTTTGAGAAACACTAAATTCCTAAGGCTAAATAAATATTTTTTAGCAATTGATTTTATAAATATTAATTATATTTAATTATATTAACTATATTAATTATATTTAAATTCTCTAGTTTGACGTTTGTATGTATGTGGCTTATCGATGCGATCGTCGTTTACACCAAGGTAGGTGTAAACGACGCTCGTACTACGCAAATCCTTGGAGTATTAAAATTTATTACGCAGAAACGTCAGGTACCTCAGCGAATATCTGCGCATTATTATGTTATCGTATATTTTTATCCGGTCCAGACGACCAGCACGAGGAAAAAACCTTGGATCTTTAAGATCAGACGCAGAGGCCTTCTCATTTCGCTTCCGATCTCTTTTCAGAGAACGGCGAATTGTTACTCTCGATTTTTCGCATGAATAATTAAAACAATTTGTTCTCTGAAGATTGTCATCAAGTTTAATGTACGCAGTTTGTTCACATAACTTCATATGACTAACGTTCATTATAACGCCCGTTTTATTTCTTGTTTTTTGAAGTTTACGATTATGGCATTTACTCACCTCTACCGCATTGCGTATAACGTTATAGCATTATATATATCCTATTTTTAGCCGCTATAGTGGCCAGGATCTCTTTGGCAAATTGATTTTTCTTTAGCGTAATAAAAAATATACATATATTATATCACACAATTCTCCAAATTTTTACTAAAGAATGCAGTTTTATTTTTTATTTATTTAAAATTTAATTGATGAAGATCGTCAGAGTTTTTTTTAGCATAATAGAAAACACATATGTTATATCCCGCAATTTTCTAAGTTCTAAGTCTTTACTGAAGAATGCAATTTTATTATTTATTTGTTATAAAATTTATAGTTGATGAAGTTACTTTGTCACTAATTATCACTTATTATCAGATATGATTGGTACAAAAACGATTAATTTTGCCGTTTCATAGTTTACGTAGCTCTCGATCGTGTCATCTCTCTAAAATCTCATTAATATTAATATCTAATTAAATACTTATTAATATTAATTGAACCGTTAAGACGTGTCTTATCAGATCCATGTCAGAAACCTCGCTGCCGATTAAAGAAAAAAAAAACACATCGACGCGTAACATGATCGTGTGAGGTGACATTTTTACAACGAGAGACAGGAGTTCGAATGTAGGAAGTATACTAAAGTAAAAGATAAGGATGGAAGATTATTAATGTCAAAGTCAGCGGTTGTTGTTGCGACATTCGCAGTTGATACGATCGTGTGTTACACGTCGAATCCGATTGTAATCCCTCTCGCGATTCTATCGACGTAAACGACATTTTTTTTAAATTCCAGTCGACTTTGAATGACAATAGAATTGCGTATCGCGACGCCAATCTTTTTCCCCCGATGCACTGGATGACGCGCTCAGCGACCGCGCTACTACGCGTAACACAGTTAATCCTCCTGTGGTTCACGCCCAAGCATGCCAATTATTGTGTGCCGTGTATTACGGAAATGTAATGGGAGAGATTTATTCTCTAACGTGATATTTCTTTTATGTGCGAAGGACATCGGGTATATTTGCTCGATATTTATCGATCAAAGATTCTTCGCTGCGCCCACACGTTGTCATTTCCACACAAATGATCCTTAGATTTTAATAGATGCAATCGTAAACGAGACAGCTTTTTAAAAAAATACTTTAACATACTGGAGATATGTGCGCTCCTTGAAATTGTTATATCAATACGTAATTATAAACAGCTATATTAAACAGCAAGTTTTTCCTCGATAAAAAATACGTAATGCACAGATATGATCGTAGTTTTAGAAAAAAAGTTTTTTACATAAATAATATGTGTAAAAATTATTCAACATCAGATAATCGTTATTCAAGTTGTGAAGTTCTCCGTTTTAATTGTTATAATTATATATTAATTCTTCAATAGTTGTGAAAATTAAGCGAGAAATCGAAGAGAGTGTCTTTCTCGAAGAGTCGGGGCGCGTTCGATGGACACATTCGTGCAAGTCGTAATTAAAACACCGCGTTTAAGAAGAGCGAAAGTTAAATTTAGCGATTAAGCTATAAATGTCCACGTGTTCGCGCGTATGTCATGTTGCCATAGTTGTTCGGGGTCATAGAAAAGGCGTTCTGTGCTCTCTCGCCTGTTGCAAGATCGCTGGCAACGGCCGGTGTGTGTCGTAATAATTTTCCGGTGGTAATCGAGACGCGACTGCAAATGCATGATCAAATAGAAAGCGTATAGTTACGCCGTGTGTTCCTCTATTCTACATTGTTTTACACTTAGCACGTACCACGTGCAACGTGCATTATGCCCGTGTGCGTGTGTCAGAGACGCGGTGCTCGTATCAGCGCGTTATCGCGCCACGATCTTTCGTATCGATGACGGTTGCAGGTTGCACAAATTTGACGTGGAGCACCACCCGAAGAAAGAAAAAAATCTATGACAAGGATCAATTCAATAAAAAATAAAGAGAGAGAGAGAGACCAGCAGTCCATATAAATGCCAGCTCGCTGCAGCTAATACATCTGTAATTATCTTAAGAATTATCATTTAATTAACAGCGGGCAGGGACGGAGACTTCCTTATTGGATATAGAGCTTTCCACACCCAGAGATCCCGTGTGGGTGTGGAATTCCACTTCGGGGTATTTAAAACACTTTTTTTTTTCTAAATAATTATTTAAATGAGCTAATTCTTGCGTGATACCGAGATAAAATTAAAAGAAAAAAAATATGCAAAGAAATTAAATATATACAAGTAGAAATATATTTCGACACACAGCATAAGAGATAAAATATTTGTGTTATTACCCCCCCCCTCGCCGCCCTGCTTAGATAAGGTATTCCGACTCCCAAAAAATTCAAAAGTCTCCGTGACAGCAGGTGTCAGTTATCCGGCTAGCGCGCTAATTGAGAGTGAACGAGAGGTACGTAAATCAGACAGCAACCTCTGTAGCGGGCAATTTCCCGCCGATTCGCAATGATGTTTTGATTTTGCGCAACGTGTAAGTAGTCGCCGCGGTAGTCTACTCCCTCAGTCAGTGGTTTTCACTGCCGACGAGACATAATCTGAGAAAGCGAGTTTCTCCCGCTGCACTCTGTTGCCTCACGTTTGCCATTTGCAATGAAAATCAATTTGATAATTCCACGAAGTTAGGTAGGCTCGCTAGTACACGGGCCGGATCTTGCATGCGGTCGATTTTATCTACCAGCGGTTTGTAACTGCGGCAAAACGCCACTTAAACTCCGTGTATACATGTACGCGAACTGGTTCCGACCGCGCGTTCCGTTTTATCTGCGCGCATTCCTTCATCGGGCAACAATCCTCCCTGCGTCAAATGCAGGCGCAGTTTCGTGCCGATCGCATTTTTGTCGGCGTTCTTTATTCCCCGCGCGACGGCCGGTCCTTATGTAACTCCGCCAATAAATCCGCAAATGGCCGGTAGTGCAAAGTGGGCAGTATGTGCGCGAGAGCGCGGTTTGCATAACTGGCACTTGGTGACCGTTTTAAGAGTGTCAACTTCTACCTTATCGTTCCGGTAACGCTGATTTTTACGCCTGCAGGCGATAATGGACGATAGCGATTTGCGCGTCTTGTACGTGCATTTACCGACCGCATACCTACATGTGCAAACGCTCTTTCCAGAATGTTATTTTATCCTATTTCCGTAAAAAGGAAAAAAAATATTGATGTGCTCTTTAAAGCAAAACTTAAAGGCTCAAAGCTAATATGATTATCATATGTTTCTTCTGTGGTGCAAAAAATGCTACAAAAAGTAAAGAATAATAATTTCAGAATAATAAAGTAAAATAATTTTAATTTTAAATTAGTAAAACATCCCGAGGCTTAGCCATCTGTTTTATTATTTTTGCAAAGTTTCCGGAAACTGTTCTTTTTTTTAATTAATTGACATGATCACATTAAGCAGGTACATTAGGCATCATTATAGGCATACGGACTTTTAACTGATTTACAATTTTCAAGTCGCACTTGTGCTACCCGAGTGAAATCTTCAAGGAACGATATTCCTGGAATTAAATGGAGCGATCAACAAACTTTTTTTATGAATAATAATTAATAAATATATCCTCACGTATGACTGATGTGCTTGTGCGACGAAGAAACGATTTGGAATTTCTGCTGGTGGCTTTTATCGTGAATCTTTAAGGCGCACTTATTATTTTCACACAAAATGCTCGCGGAATAATCCTGCAATTAAGTCAGATTGTCAACAAACTAGTTTTTGTGGCTGGTAATTAGTAAATTTGCCGGCGTATATTAATACGTGACGAAGAAACGATCTAAAAATTTCTGCCGTATAGCCACTTCGTAGCAAAACCGGTTCTCCGATCAATCCTTTTCGTTTTTTACTTGGACACCAGCCTTCAATGCCATTATCTGTGTAGGAATATTCCACTATACATTTGTACGTCATTAGGTTTACCACTGGCTTCCCGTCAATTGCACGAAGCTAATTGCAATTAAATAAAGACAAATGTGTCATGCGTATACGACATTCGAATCGAACAGGACTTTATGCGGTCGTTGTATTTCCTACATTCTAGAAGATACTAGTCAACCTTGCTACGTAGAATTCTTCGTTTTTTTGCACTTTCAAATTCCCGTGCAAATGATTTTAAAGCATGTCAATGAATTAAGAAAATGTGTTTTTGTTGAAATTTTTAATCAATTTGAGATTGAGTCTTCGTTAAAAATCTGAAGATACTTGTGCTTTATTTAATTTTCAACTTGATTAGTTTACCTCGAAAGGATTCATCAACTTGAAGCTTAATATTACAAACTCGCTGAACGTCGAAAATTGAAGCATTATAAAGAAAAGGTGGCATTTCTCAAGGATCCCATAACTTGTTTATTGAGGAAGGATCGATTCCGATACATTGGTATTCACAAGAGAATTTTTCACGTCTATATCCGAGATGGCATATACTATCTAGATAGAAGCGTCACGCACTTTCGCGTAGGCACTTTGTGTGTGAATGTAAGCCCATAAAAATGATAATTAGGAAGATAAGTGCGAGCTATCGTCTGGCGATGGACGGCTGTGCCGTTTTAGGTCAATGGTGCAGGAGCCGCGCATTGTGTACGATGAGAAAGCATTAGCCGGGGAAGATACATCGCGTCTGTAACTTGACAGCTATATAGCTGTCCGGTCCATTCATGACTCGTCGTATTCCGTTAAAGCAGATCGCATACAGCGAAATATACTTCCTCAGGTGCGACGATGATACATTCCTCGCGCGCGCGCGCGAGCGCGCACGGCGACTATGCGGCGAGTAATGATCGGCGGCTACCTGTTACGAACAACGCGCTCGTGATCTGAATGCGTGGATGACGAAGGGACGCTGCATTTGGGCGGTTTTATTTCGGCGCGTCTGCCATAGTGAATCACACGTATCTACGTCTCACGAATGCTTAACGCACGGACGTTCCCCGTTTGCATTTCTCGGACGGAATATAATATAATTCGGGGTTTCTGTCCGGATGTGCAAAACGGGTTTCTCTAAGGTCAACAAGTTAAGCGGTCAAGATTAAAGATTACCTTGTTTCTCGACGAAAAAATTTCTGCAACGCAATGCTTAAGTCAGAGAGAGCAAGAGAGAGAACTCTTTCTCTCTTGATTTTCACAGGGTGTAAGTTTTTTGATTGCGATTTAATAGATAAAGGAATGTACCAAACAACGCGTGATTTTTTTTTGCAGAGATCATATATTTTATCAATGATCGTCTTTTCGGTTTCAATTATTCAATTATTCAATTTAATTGTTCAATTTCAACAAGACTCAATAGATGACAAAAATATACCGAACGCGTGTTTTTTTTGTTCACATATTTTTAACGAGATTGACTTTCCGGTTCAACGATTAATTCTGTTCGAACATTTTTTTCGATTAATTTATTCCTATTTAATTGGTATTTTCGTATAAGTAACTTTTCGTTACCTTGTGCCCAACAGTTTTGCGAGAGGACTTGTGGAACTTGTGTGTCGAGTTTCGGAATAAAATGGATCGATTAAAATGCGCATATCGTACAATACATATTTTATAGACGCGGAGCCGTGCGCTGAAACATTCACGTCTCATTCGGATAATATATAAACGTACGTTGTCGATGCAAAAGTAAATTCGTACTTGCGCGGAAATGTTTTATGGTATTTCGACAAGGACTTTTGGGGAATACCAACAATGCGATTCCCTCCGCCGCCAAACTACTCGGTTCGTAAGGTCGCTAACGATCGAGATGTCTGCCATTACCTGCCTTAACGCGCTTTCTTTCTCTTTTTTTTACGGCTTGCCCGGTCGTTGACTCGACGTGTATTGACGACTCTTTTATATTTGACACAGTCACATATCGCATGTAGTCCGTAGATTTTAAGTCGGTCGACGACTTTTATTCAATCAAACGAGAGTAAAAGAATGTGTCACGTGTGCGCGCGTGTGTCACGCTTTTGACCAGCTTCTACTTTCACGCACGAATATCCAAGCAAATCATTCACGTGGTGTGCGGTAATATTTAACTGATTTTCCTATACGGATACCTACATGTCGTGCGCGAGATAAATACGTATTCTAAGCTAATATGACTAACCTGTTTATCGATCGGGCACTTTTATTTTTTTTCGTGCAATATCTCTGTTTCGTCGGCAGTGTGCTCCACTTGTAATTACATTAATAACGATACCGGGAAATTACTACCAGCCGATATAATAAAACCAATGAGATAATATCTTTAATCAGCGTTTCAGAAATAATACGTTCTAGAGATTTCACCGTTTTCGAGTCAAGTGGCTTAAAAATAGTAAAATTATACATATATATTCATTTATAGCTCTGCAGCTGCATAGGCCGAATAATAATTTCACAAATTATAAAAACGCACGTTAAAAAAAAATGTAACAATATGACATTTACAAATTTATCTGCCTGAAATATCAAAAATTAATTAATTACTGTTATTAGGTACTTCTCCACGGCGCTTGTCCGTATCATTTTAGAAACTTTGTATGTGGAATGTGGGCGCGGAAGAATTTGGAGGCACGCGAAATTGCACACACAAACGAAATTTCGCTATGTATATAATCATTGCCAAAAGACTTAACGGTTTAATTGGAATAGCTGTTCCAGTATCAAGACTGGTTGGACCCAGAACTCTGAATTCGCAAAACCACTAATTTGAATTTTTATGTTTTTATATCGATACATTTGCATTAAACCGAAAAATAACGTGAAATGTACACGAGATATATAACGAATTTAGCAGAATTATTATTATATTTACGTCAGACTATGAAATTGACGTCAGATGTTAAATATCATTGGAGAAAAAAAAACACGAAGTTGTTGTCATACGTTTCGGGACAAGATTTATTTAAGATGAATTCAGATGAGCTGAGAAGTAACAGGAAGTAATTTCAAGGTTATCGATTTTCAGACATTTGTGTGATGATAGTCAGAGAAAGGAAACGAAATCCGACTTAGCTTATTTACTTGAATCATTTCGGAGCTATTCCAATTCTTCACCTTAACAAACAGACCCTTTGAAAAAAATAAATATGTATATCCCTGGACTTACGATTTCTCAAATGTAGATTGAAGATCATTCTAAAAGTATGTTATAGAATTGTTTATGAAATTTGATCGAGACTCTCGATCGGGATATACGTGTGTCTCGAGTAACCAAGCGTGAAACGTGACTTGCCGCCGAATGGCTCATCAGAGCAGGGCTTATAAACAACGAACCACGTTCCTTTGTTTGGATAATTAGGTACACCTGTCGATTGCAATCTCTTCCGTGAAAAAAAGCGACAGTGCATGAATAAAAAATTAAAGATATGCCGAATTGTATGCGTCCGACGGTACTTTTGGGCTAAACTGTACAAGAAGATTGTTTTCGCACGAATCAAACGTCGGCACGTATTGCCGCACGCTCTACGAGATTATCAGCGTCGCTTTCCAAGTTCCCAAGATACGAAATGTGCGGATAAAATATTTTCGCCATCACGAAAATCGTCTTTTCGCACGGGTTAATTCACATATAGATTCGGAAAATCTTTTTTGTTGCACGCTGTTCATAAAGAAGTTGCACTTAAATCCATAACGAAATATTATAAACATCGTAATGTGTTTAACAAAAAATATATTAATTTCCTTCAGCGTAATTGTAAACTAATGCTACTATTAAGCAAATTTAATAGATTTTATGATTAGTATATTAATTAATTTAATAAATTTTTTTTTATATGTCTACTACGCAACGACATTAATAATTTGAAAAACATACAAAACCTTTTTTAAACGATTATTTGTAATGTATTGTATATTGCAGCATAATTTTTAAATCGTTTAAATTACTATGCAGTAAATCTCAATTAATAATTTACATGCGATGATAAAGAAGAAAAAAGATAAGACTATTAAGAAAGTTACAAGATGGCACAAAAAGATAAATATACTTTATTAATACTTTGTTAATAATAAAAAAACGTGTTAGTAAAGAAAAAAGAAATAACACTTAAGAAAGTTACCAGGTGGCGCAAAAAACTAAATATACTTCAATTATACTTCGTTAATAAAAAAAAGTGCACACACACAAAGATCTAATTGCATATTGACGTCAAAATAAAATTGCTTCTAATGATTTTCAGGAAGCGCTGCAACGCAGACTTGCATAATAATGCTTATTACTGATAATTAACTAATCATAACCATGATTTTCTGATAATTAACTAACTAACCATGATATAGATTTCGTTTGTCTTGCGTAAAATCTCCATATTGTTTTCGCGTCTTGCCGCGCGAGACACTCAAGAGTAAACTCGTTTTTCAAAGAATGCGTAAGAGAATACGAATTATCAATTCAACCATAAAATCTTAGTCAATCATTGTTATTGTAATCAAGGTTGCGTGAAGATGATAAATAATAGCGATTGCGTTCATGGCTAGGTGTTAATTAACATGTGCTTTATTCACATGACTTCTCTTTTCTTGTCAATTTACTTCTTGTACATCAGTTTTTATAAAAAAAAATCATTGCGCACAAAAAGCTACTTTATTAGAATAATCTTTAATTAGCTATTTTTATAGCACTCATTTTAAATCCAATCATTTCGTTTAATGCTCGTCAAATTTAATCTTCTTTTAAATATTTTTTATTGCGTATTCTGATATAAAAGATAAAAATGTATATCTCTTCTTGTCCTTGGATATGCAGAGACATTTTTCTTTCCGATACGGTTTGAAGCGTGAAAGAATTTGATCATTTGTTTAATCGTTTTCTGGCTCCCCCTTTGGAACGGAGCTATTATATCCGGCAACAAATTACACACTTGCGGATTTAACCAGCGGTACAAGTGCACTTTGTGATTTAAACAATTACGCTGGCACGTATAGCCGTGTGAAAATTTTTGCCGCAAAATTTTCAATGTTGCAACCTGGGGGGAAAGTTAATATCTTGCGCAAGGCTAAAACGAAGTGATTTGATCGAAATGGGCCGCAGTTGCAATTTTCGGTCCACAGCCCTCGACTCTTTTTCTTCGTATTTATGTGAATTGTATCGTACAATATTACCGGTTTGCTCGCCATAATCACGCACATCTCGAGTTACTCGATTTTAGACCGAGTTTCTAATATATCGCTTGGAAAGATCGCGTTTCTTTCCATCGAAAAACCGAGATTGCAACCTATTCTCGATGTACGCAACGACATTTATAGAACACGGATATGTATTCCTTTGATAACCTCTCTCGAGGATCTTGTCAGATTATTCCGCATATAGCGCATTTTTATGTGACAATCTTTTCTCCTTTGTAAATGTATGCCATGCTTTTTAAATGGGTTTTCACATATTCGTTTATTTTGGAACGCAGAATATACAAATTGGGAATCCGAATCGTAAAATAGGCAAAATAACGACCAATTAAATCTAATCGAGTTTTGAGGAATGTACCTTTTTTAACCTTTACAAAACCGAAACTGATAGCGACGCTGAAATAGTATCATATTTTAAGGCAAAAAATACACTCATGTCAGTTATAATAAATCTTAGTTAAGGAAAATAAATTGTCAACTTTAAAAAATATTTCATAAATAGCTATTTTTTTTAAATAACTCCTTTCGATCTTTAAAAGTTAATATTAATCATTCAATTAATTATTGTGAAATGAAATGTTTAATTAAAAATCTCTATAATTTTTATATAAAATTACAATAACTCATTAAATAGCGTCAGATTCTCAATAGCTCAGCCAGAATAATTGCCAGATGACGTGCACTGCGTTAATTTCTCCAAATCGTAGAAGAGAAATAGACCGAAACATGTTGCGTGTTTTCCGTGTATCTTTTTAATGCTTTCCGTAATACTTACTTACGGTAAGCTATTATACATTTATTATTTTAGATAGTGCTGATTTTTTGCCTCTTTTTAAAGGACCTTTTTCATTTATTTCGTTCCGCGCAATTTGGGATTCAATCTGCCACGAAACTAATTTAAAGCTTTTACGCTGGCCTCATAATGCGTCATACACAAGTTCCGAGTCTTCCTTTTAATTTACGTTTTATAAAAATAATTTATCGAACATCCATTAGATTTATTTGCTCGTCTTTGGCCTATTATTTTTGCGTTATTATTGTATCGAGCGAAATTTTTGAATTTTATTTCGTGATTTTACGCTGGCCTCATAATACGTCATACACAAGTTCCGAGTCTTCCTTTTAATTTACGTTTTATAGAAATAATTTATCGAACATCCATTAGATTTATTTAGACTTCGTCTTTGGCCTATTATTTTTGCGTTATTATTGTATCGAGCGAAATTTTTTGAATTTTATTTCGTGATTTTACGCTGGCCTCATAATACGTCATACACAAGTTCCGAGTCTTCCTTTTAATTTACGTTTTATAGAAATAATTTATCGAACATCCATTAAATTTATTTGCTCGTCTTTGGCCTATTATTTTTTGCGTTATTATTGTATCGAGCGGAATTTTTTGCATTTTATTTCGTAATTTTACGCTGGCCTCATAATGCGTTATACACAAGTTCTGAGTCTTCCTTTTAATTTACGTTTTATAGAAATATTTATCGAACATCCATTAAATTTATTTGCTCGTCTTTGGCCTATTACTTTTTGCGTTATTATTGTATTGAGCGGAATTTTTTGCATTTTATTTCGTGATTTTACGCCTCATAATGTGTCATACACAAGCTCTGAGTCTTCCTTTTAATTTACGTTTTATAGAAATAATTTATCGAACATCCATTAGATTTATTTGCTCGTCTTTGGCCTATTACTTTTTGCGTTATTATTGTATCGAGCGGAATTTTTTGCATTTTATTTCGCAATTTAAAACTGTTTTGAACAACTTACAATTAGAATCCGTCTTGAACGACGAAAAAAATATATAATGAAATGGCTAATTTCTTCATAAATTTATTCGGGATTTAGGCAGCTCTTTTTAAGGTATCACATAAGAATAATTATAACGTTGTTTTTATGGAAGATATTTAATTACGATTGACTCAAAATAATTAAAATAAAATAACTTATAAATAGTATAATAATTGTTTAAATATTCAATTTTTTGAAATGTAATTTGAGAATCTAGATCATAAAATAATTGATCGATTACATATCAATCTGATCTATTATTTTATTCAGAACATATATTTTTTAATTATGTTCATTTAACTATTATCGCAAAAATGTAATGTTTAATTTGATTTAAAATTTATAGGTAATTGTAGGTAATAAATAGAGAAGTAGATAATAAAATACGTGATAAGAAGGTGCATGATAGAATTAATGTAGACGATAAATACGCACACGCTAATCACGTGAAAGATAGAGGGATGATCGGTTTGGTGACCGAAAAGTAAAGCATGAAATCCTATTTACCGTCCATTTCATCTTCCTATCACGTGTTTTATTATCTACATTTCTATTTATAATTTATATAACATTTATACAAAATCGCAATAAACAGCAAAAATTATAAGATGTCTGTCCTCACGGATTAATGTCCGCGTGTACGACTAAAACGAATTTCGCATTTATAGAAACAGCAACTGCGGCACATTAAACAGCCACATTAAAATTCAGCGAGATCGACTTGTTCTCGATATTCCTTCCCCGTACGTCATACTTAAAAATCTTTACTGTTAATCTTTGTGTTTACATGGGCATTTGCGTAGCCTCGAATTTACCGGATGTTGCCGCGGGTTGCCGTCCCCGCGATCGAAGAATAAAATAATCTCGCTGCAACGCGCGACCCTGAAGTACATACGAGACTTCCTTCTTGTACTTACTTCTCGACCATCTTCGCCTGTCGTCGGTATGAACTGGTAAGGCGGCATCGAAGAATTTGTTCACCACCACTGACGACTTTCTTTGAAGGTTCGCCAGCGTCCTTGTCTCGTCCTGCTTGACCAGTTTGTCGCCATTAGGGTTGATGTTCACCGACGAGTAAATCGGCCGGCGCGACAAGGTGTTCCAGATCACCATGAGATCCTTCATCTTCCCGGCACAATTACGGTGTCTGCCGCCGCGCGAATAATAATGCGATGTTGCAAAAGGGGGAGCGTATCCACACGGCTTTATCTACTTGCGACAATCTATTCGCCGGCGTTTCAGTAGTAACGGCAGACCCCCGGGGCCGACGATAAAGGCAGGTCCTCCACTTCTGGCGCGGGCGCGCGCTCCGCTCGACGACAGCTCGCCCGGGCTCCCTGCGCACGTCGCCGTTTTACAAATACCGTGTAATTTCCGTCCGTCCGAGGGACGCCCGCTGCGATTACACGCGCTGCGATTTCAACACTCTCGATCTTTCGAGCCGAAAAAGACTTCGGTTAGACGAGCCCTTCACTTTCTCCCAAGGCGAGATTCGACGTCCGGTTTCTCGTCCTGAGCGTCCTTGCGCCACGACCCTCTCCGGTCACTGACAATTTCGATCTCGGATACTTCGACAAACTTATGTCCAAGATCGAGGGATCCGCGGTACGGTACGATTTTCAGAATGCGAGAACGCGCGTTTGAGATGACTGATTAATCGTTCGACGAGCGATATCGCTTATCGTTTTTTTTTTTTACTTCCGACCCCGGATGTCTCAAGACGTTCGAAGCTTGTCAGCTCGACGGGAGCTCGCGCGACACTTGACCGATCGCTCGAAGATCGTCCGACTTTTGTCTACTCCGTCACCACCTGTCGTGTATATTATGACACCTACGGTCCCCGGTTGCCGATGCGGCGGTGCGTGCGGCATACGTCTCGGTGCAAGAGTGGCGGTACGGATCGGTACAGATTTGAAAAATACCCCGCTCCCACTACCTATTTGTGGCCGCTGCTTGTCGCTTAGTCGTCCTGTGGTGGTGGCCGACCGGTGGCAAGCACGTGGAATGCCATCCAATCGGGTCACGAGGTGGCAGTCCCACCGCCGAGAGGAGTTCGTGGTATCTGTTGACTGCAGGATCTCGGTGGAATTCTTGGCCCCTCTTCGGATCTTCGGGGGGGAAGGCGATATCTCAAGGCCGTTCAGCGGTCAACAGACGCGTTTCGGGATAGTCATTCAACCGCGCCTGCCTCCCTTTTGCGGTCGCGCGCAATCAGCTTTTCGGGATAATCGAAATCAAACCGGGAGCGACCTTGAGTCGCCTGATGTCGTCGACTTCTGTTTTATTCTTGCTTTTTATATATACATTTCGGCAGAGTTGGGAAAGTTATTTTGTAAAAGTAACTAGTTACAGTTACAGTTTTTTGTCTCTCAAAAAGTAACTAGTTATCGTTACCGACTCTGAAAAGTAACATGTTACAGTTACTCAAAAAGTAACGAATCGTTACTTTTCAGTTACTTTTAATAGAACAACATTAGCATTATAAAAAAAAAGATTTACATTTACATATTACATAATTTTATCTAAAAAAGAAAAGTAATGCGCGTATTTAAATAGGAGCATTTAAATATTTTGCATAATTACAATCAACATTACGATTAGGTGATTGAGCGAAAGTGTTGCATAATTTTGATCCATAAAAGTGACGATTTAATATGTATAAAGTAATTGTAAAAGTAACTATTAAATTAATTACTAGTTACTTAAACAATCTAACTAAGTTAAGTTACAGTTATGGAAAAAAAGTAACTGTAATTGTAACTTTGTTACAACGAGTTACTTCCCAACCCTGCATTTCGGGAGTATAAGGGTCCCATCTACATGAGAGTGGTATATATACATATATATATATATATATATATATACGACGTATAAGCCATAAGAAATTGACTAATCATAGTCGATTATTCTACTCATATTTAACTGATTGGTCAATTTTTTACGGCTTACGACTCCCATTGTAGACGGCCTCCCATCGTAGACGGCCATTGTAGACTCTCTTAATATATTACCCTTTACGAATGCACAGAACTATAACAAGGAGAAGCGTCTCTAAATGAACGCTATAAATTAAAGAATGGAAGATGTATGAAGCACAACCTACGCGACCGCACCGTCGCGTCGAACGAAACGATGTTCATGCGGTCTTCTAATCTTGAAAACACTCGCACTACTCCAGAGAAAGTACGGCGATTAAGTGTATAAGCATAACTACTTCCCCGACAAACTCAAGGTATTACAAAAGTAAATTGAAGTGAGCGGGCCGCCGTGAGTTTAATTTAATGTTTAATTTAGCCTTCAATTTTATTCACCCGCGGATTGCCCCATAATACGAATTGCGGGTGCCCTAAATTCCTAAGATGATACAATATACCATCCAACGTCCAACAGAATTGCGTTTGTATTATTAGTATACCTTGCATAATTACATATACTATATGTCATACGCTATTACGCACATTGCTTTATTTTTAAAAAACTTAGAAGAGCAAATATTGTTAATTAGAAAATATAAAAAAATTATCTTATCTTCTTCGTTAGGGTATTTTATGTTTTTTTTTTTAGGATAATATTTCTTAGAATTTTGCATTTTAATATGCATATCGAGATTATTAAATGACTCGAAACAAGATATCTATCGCTCAATATACATAATAAGATTCAGCTACTTTATTTTTATAATATGCATTTAAGGTATTTTTATCTTATAGATTGACGCAACGTTTTGCGAACGGCAAGAAATCCAATGCTGCAATCTCTCAAGAAGCAGTCATAACTGCAGTATACGATAGCACTTATTATGCAATTGAGATCGATTACATACCACGACGAAGCGCACAACGAGCGCGTGCATTATTAAGCATCCGCGCTTCCGCATGAGCGCGTTTTTCTAGGAGGAAATTAGAGAGAGATGGCTATTCAGAAAAAAATAAATAAAATAAAGAATAATCGAGCAATCGATGCAATTTGATTGCCTCACGACTTATATTGACTCTTAAAGATCTTTAATATCGACATCGCGTGCCGCGCCGCTGCAAATAACGCAAAGTAATTCGGCCGCGAACACAACGCGTGCAAGATCCCTATGTCCTTGCCGCGATCCTGTTTTCCCGCACAAGTTCGTGCAGTCCAACGTCATTGAACGCGCGTGATGAATACGATGTGTCACAATTTTTACGCGGTAGAGCGTTGTCAGGCGTGTGGAGCTGGCAAACCGGTAACGTTCACCGATTCCATGTCGGGGGATCCCCCGACCGGAATCGCACGCGGACTCATGCTGGTTCTCCGGAGTTATACAGCTTTATTTCCCCTCACTTACTCACTTACTCACAGCTGCACTTTACTCCAGTGTCTCGTGTGAGATACATTTATCTAACGCGTACTATTTTTCCATTCATTAGCATTCCGTTTACTCATTGCCGCCTAGGAATGCTCTTTCCATTAACTCATCGAGCATGATTCAGACATTTTAAGGTTTAATTTATTTGATAGAAACTTTTATATTATCCCGGGAAAAAAAGTTCCACATACAATTATATGTAATTATATACAAAATATGTCCATGTATATCCATATATTTCTTTTCTTTGTAAAATTATTGTTTGATACAAGTAAAATGATAATAATAAAAAGAAAACGTAAATAATAATTAAAAGGATAATTTTTGCATTGTTTTTTTTTATAAAAATTCAAGTTTTAAGAAATGAGAAAAAATTGTTTGTATATAATTATGTATGTATATTTTTAATCATTTATATATGAGCAATTTTTCTTATTTCTTCAAACTTGATTTTTTGTAAAAAACAATGTAAAAATTATTCTTTTAATCTTTTATATTTCCTTCTTATTATAATATATATTATCACATTTTGTATTGAAGAATAATTTTAAGTAAAGAAAAAAAACATATATGAATATATATGGACATATTTTGCATACAATTATATATAATTATATGTGGAACTTTTTTGCCAAGATTTAATTTTTTTATTACGACATATTGAAGCATTAAGCTCAACAGCTGGAAAGATAGAAAGGAAAATTTTTCGTAGCTTCTGACAAAATTTTTCTGCTATTATATTTTCTCCAAATATTTAATCCTGATAAGATTTACATGTAACAATAACACGTGAAGTGAAAATAATATCAGCTAGTTCAAAATTTAAAAAAACTTGATATTTTTAACACAATAACTATTAATAGGCCAAAGACGAGCAACCAAAATTAATGGATGTTTAATTATTTATTTATTCGAAAAGTAGCAAATACAGTCAATAATTGTAAAATTTAAAATAACGCAGTCGAGAAATCTTGTATGACAGATTAAATCCATACTGGAAATTGAATGGTCTTCACGTTCAACCGTGGGGTTTCCATTGAACGTGAGACCATTCAATTTCCGGTATGGATTTAATTTGTTACACAAGATTTCTCGCGACTGCGTTATTTTAAATTTTACAATTATTGACTGTGTTTACTACTTTTCGAATAAATAAATAATTAAACATCCATTAATTTTGGTTGCTCGTTGACCCATTAGTATTTATTATTGAATCGAGCTGAATTTCTTTATTATTTTATATGTTTATATTATTATAGTTTATGATATTCTTATGTGAGAAAAATAATTTACATTTTTTTTACAAGGATAATTACTATTTCAATCAGGTTTTGAACATATCTAAAATCTTGCATTGCATTTATATGTATATTTAGGAGTCGCGGTGGCTCGTATAAAACTTCTCACGCTCGCATGACAAATAGGTTTATTGGCCAGTGCGTTACGAAATTAAATTTGCGGTATATAAAATTGGGTCTTCCTAAATGATAAATCAACGTCGCGAGAGGCGACGTAAGTAAACTGGCGACTACACCAGGTGAACTCCACCGGTCCTCACAAGTTAACGGCCTTGCGCGATGCTCAAGGTTAAAAAATGCCAATAAATTATTCTGTGATACGCGAAATATTTCCGGATTTTTTTTAAATCGTTCGCCCTACCTTGGACGAAAACGGAACATATAATCCTTCTTTGTCAATTTATGTAAATCGCCATCCACTCGTTTGAGACTGAAGAGAACTTAAAGATTAAGATACAAGCCGGTGGAATACAATAATATCCCATAATGTGCGGCGACAAGATGATTCAACCACAAAATTGATACAGTACACCTGATGGCGTTGTAAGCTTAAACGACAGAGTTTTAACAATCATCCTCATTGCTTTTAGTGAAGTGATGATACATTTTAAGTTAAATATGTTCCGAGCTTTAGTGAAGCTTCAAACATAAAAGCTTTTGGAATATGATTAATATGCTGCAGAAGTTTTCGAGTTAATTAGTACTCAGAGGTTTAAAGTGACAAAAAATGTATACGATATTCTGAGGCTGTTTTAGTAATAGTGAAAGTAATTATATCTTTGTAAAACATACGCATAAAGATATATCGTGTTTTAATTAATTCTTATGTTGTTCTCACAAATCGCACTGATTAATATCTTTTTTATTGCGTATAATCGTTTACACATAATACGTTGTCACGGTCTATGAGCACGTCGCCGACTGTGCACACATGTAATTTTGACTTTCGACGTCCCGTTAACCCCATATCGAAACGTTCGCGAAGTCAACCAAGCTTGAACGCGGCCTGCAGCGGCATTATCGTGATAGCGGGTTTTCCGATTACCTATCCGTACTCCCGCGGCATCATCGATATCGCGACATAATACCGCGTCACTGATTTGGCCTGGAGCCGTATCGTGTTTCCATTCGCTCGTCATAGAGACGAAAGACACTGTTTTTCTAAGATAAGAAAATAAAATCACGGCCTTATGCTCGAGGCGATGCAACAACCACTTCAAAAGTCAATGCACCGTAGTAATGTTCACGTTTACAAGTAATTTTTTTCTTTCTCTCGGAAACTTTAACTCATGTGCAAATAATAATGCATAATGCATAATGAATTTCAAAGTTAAGAATATCTAAGAATATCTTTTTTGTGTATATTTTTATAAACAATAAGCATAGATAATACGCAAATAATATGGAAGGCAAGAAGATTGCAATAATAACAAGAAAGAAATGATATGCACTAGACATTGTGGTTAAAAGACATAGATATTAAACACCAGAATATCTGTTAAATGAAAATTATATTATTAAGATAAATTAATAAAAGTCTCTTGTGTCCGAATAAAGATTTTATTCCTTCTTCTAAAATTTAGATTGTGCAAAAACTGTAGACTTTTATTAACAAATTGCGATATAGAAATTGATATGATAAACATTATGTTTAAATTGAATTTATAAATTACACGTATATGTGTACACATCAATAATGCACAAAGCTTTGAATTATTAAAAAATATAAGATATTATATTTTTTATTTTGATTGCAGATTAATCCGTAAAGGCTACGTCTCTTTTGAATGGTTTTGTTTAACACGAAGTTTTGAAAACAATTATGTTTTTTTTCGAAAATTTAATATTACCAATCGATTAGTCAGAAAATTTTATATTAAAAAACAAACATTTTGCTTTAATTTTGCTTTTTATTTTCAGAAGATATAAAACTTTAAAAACGCTTGGTGCGAATTCGCATCCAGGTGTCCTTTACAAGTTAAATATTTTTTATATATCTTTCATATTTTATTTAAAAGATGTATATTATTTATACATCTGTTATTTCATATATGATAAAATCTGTATTACATTTAATATATTATTTATTAACGTGACAGATATTTCTCTAATTAAACATAAATTGGTATGTTTTAGGGAAAAAAATGTTCATATAAAATCCTCATGGAAATTAATTTCCTATTTGGTTCGCGAAGTGTGAATGCGTAAGTCGAAGCGTGAAGGCGTAAAAATCAAGATTTATAAGCGCTGCTAAGGTCACACTCGTAAATCGCCTTATCTTAATTAAGCGCTGAGCTTATATTGCTATATCGATTCACGCATTTATCTTAATGCACTTATCGTTGTTAAATTAGGCATTTAAGTTTCTCATAAAATTTTCTATCGATAGTTCCGCTTCAATACTGCTGTGATTGACGTATCGTTAATCGTCATAAAAATTTTTAAGATTTAAAATCATTGTGACGCAAACAAAGTGTGCTAATATCGCGTGAATAAAATGATCGTCGAACGAGCGGATGTTTACTTCGAATGAATCTTTGGTATAATAAAATCATGATCAGTTCGCGATTTAACGAACAGGAAAGAAATCAATCGCGACTTCCTCATTTTTAAGAGCATCGCAATCAGTCGTCGATAACAGAGGTCGATCACGCATCTTTTTTTTTTTTAAATTCTCCAGTGTCTGCATAAAGATATATAAACTGTCAATATTATCAGCGCTGTTTGTTGCAAACATATACTTACAATGTCATGACTGCTCGTGATAACCGCTGCTATCATATGGGTGGTCTAGCATCACCCACGTGTTCGCAGAGCACGTTTCCATCCACGTTGACGCGCACGCGTTAATTCGCATTCACGACGTTGACAGGCGATTTTAAAAAGGACGCGCCGAGACATTGCAAGATCACGCTATTTCGTACTTACGTCACATTATTACGCATTAAGTTGGTTCAGATATTCATGTGTATTTATTACGCAGTCTGCGTTTGTCAAGACCAATTTTCTCTCGACACAATGGAACAAAAGATTGCCAGTAGGCAGTATGATAACAGCCAATTGTCGATGATGAAGCAACGTATATCGCAATATTTGCATATTATTTATTTTTTTTTATTCGAAAATTTGGCAAAAAGTTGAATTTTAATTGTAACTAATTAATCCTTGATTAGCATTTCTTATGAAGTTACAACATTTTAATGTAACTTCTCTAAATGCATTTTCTGATAAAATATCTTTTCGCCATTCAGATAAGAGAAGTGAAATGAAAATTACATTATTAAATAAACGGATCGTAGAATTTGATAAGTTTACTGTGAAAGCTAATTGAAAAAATATTATGCATAAAGAATTGCGTGTTATAATGATCTTATTACAGCTCGAAGATATGTACTTAATTGTACAAGACATTTTACGATTTATTTATCTAATATTACGAATGTGACATGTGATAAAACGTAATTAACAGTAAAAGGCTTTTATCACTTGCAATGTTAAGTCATGAATGCCTTACGTGAATAAATTACGTGATGTGTATTTTTTCTTTTTCTCTAAAAAAGTATGTTTAGTTCAATTATTCAGTTACTTCAGTTTAATGCTGTGATTAAATTAAATACATTAAGTATAAAGATAATAGTTTTAAGCTAATAGTTTAAGAGTTAAAAAAAAAAGAAAACAAACTATGCTGTATTAATTTAAACTTAATTTAGCATTTAACTTATTTCTTCTAACATTAAATTTAAAATAAGGTTCACATAAGTGAAAAACCAAGGCATCTTTACTTCTTGATATTCACAATTCTTTATTTTAAATTATAAAATCTAATTCTTTGTTTTCTAATACTTCTTTACTTTAGATCAAATAAAAAATTTCACAGAATTATATTCAATTTATAAATCTGTATTTCATGAAAAATGTTGACGTTTATATTCAAGGTTATATTCAAGCTTTAACATATAATTTAATAGATATGTTTATATGTTTTTTAACATATAATTTAATAGAGGAAAATTGTCGATATCGACATAGATTTCTTAAAGAGGTAACCATTTATTTCTCGGAAACTATAAACGTTATACTTTATTAATACTGATAAAAACATAATCTGTTTACATAATTAAAAAGGTAGAAATCTATACTTCATTTATACTTTTGTGACTTGTTTTTACGTAAAATCTCTTAAGATTTTTTTTGTAAATTGTATAGTTTGTATGACATTGAATATATTGTAATATTGTTTATATTAGATTGTTTTACATGTTTGTAGTCTCCTAAAACGTTATCTATATTATTCTCTTTCTTATATTTCTTATTTTTATTTTGGGACTCATTCAGACGCTCATTTTTGCTTACCTTACAAAAAACGTCAATATTACAAAATTCCAAAACAAGTATTAATAAAAATGTTATTTAATATGTTATCTGACAGGATTCCTTGTTTGTACTTACGTTTTCAAAATTGTTTGTTTTTAGCTTTAAGGAATATAATCCAAAAAACAAAGCAGTATGACGGTATCGGCGACCTTCCTCTACTAATATATTCTGTGGTTATTGGGACTTTCCGATCCTATTAATTTAAATTAGCATCGGTGATACGAATCACGAATCCCACTCGCATTCTTTCTAATATCTTCGTATACGTGGCGTCGCATTGAAATTTCTGCATTTTGTCTCCGAATTTCAACGCGAAACGGATCGTGATGGGACGGCCGAAAAAAGAAACCGTCTATGCGTATGAATAATTATGACGCGCAGGTATGACGCGATTGAAGACGATAGCTTGCGGAAGTTTAACGACCATTGTGACATTCCTTTTTGGTTTTGAATTATGCATTGTTAATGCTAATCCATCTAACTTGGTTTCAAGGGTAAAAAATTTACAGTTGCCAATAGAGTGTTTTCTTGCGGGCAAACATTAGGACACACAAACCGTCTTTCCGTTAGCTTATTTTGCGCTGCACGTGGTATATTATCCAACATATTAGCCATATATTATCCGGCGTAATATAAAGATAATTATTCAATAAAGTGCAGCAGCCTAATAAGGATGTTTCAGCAAAATAATAATTATATTATAATAATATATATATACCTATATATTTAATATATATGTATATATAATATATAATCAATAAAATAATATATAATTATTCCAGCACTAGTATTTATCGCGCGATCGTGACAAGATTTGGAAAGTAGTAGAGCAACTGAAATTGATATTGTAACGTGATTTATTCGTGTATGCTGTATTTTTCCACTTTCTTGCAATATACTTACTTTCAACCGCATAAAATATCGTCTTACAGTTTCCTTTTTTTTTCTAAGAAGTGCTTTATAATGTCAGATCTTTAGAAATAAGTTCTTGTATTTGCACAGTCCTTCGTTAGATGCGCGTGGTTTCGTATTCTCATTTATTATGCAAAAAGGAAAAAGTTGTAAAAAGGCGTGACATCAATTCTTGATTAGAAGAATTGTTTTCGAAAAATTTTACAATTAAGATTAGCTATTATCGGTTTACCATGACATATTTGCAGATATGGTTTTTAGTATTGTGAAGGCACAAAGGTTTTTACTCTCGCTTTGTATGGTACAGAAATAATTTTATGTCATTTTTTAGAAGCTATTCAGAATTTATGTACGCATTTTGATACTATATCTATAATTATATATCGAATATTTAAAACACAAAAGATGTATTAATTAAGATATTTTAGTGTAAATATCAGAAGTATTATGTAAATATTATTTCATAAAATATTATTGGATATTATTTATCTGTTTTTGCTTTATATTATTTATCTATTATCTGCCATTTTGGCATTAATTATGTTTATTCTTCGTTATTTGGATTTAATAATTTCTGGGGAACAATGTATAGCTAGATTAATTGCGTCACAAGTTTATTAATATCAGGGTTGGGTAAGTTAATATTTTTTTTTAACTAAATTAAGTTAAAGTTAACGGTCTAAAAATTTAACTTAGTTAAGATACAAATTAATCCATAATAAAATTAATTAAGTTAAAAGTTAAATTAATAAAAAAATAATTGAAAAGTTAAAGTTAAATTTTTTCATTTTATAATTTTAGGGTTTCTAAATAAAGTATATAGGGTTTCTAAATAAAGTATAAAGTATATTTGTTACTTATTTCTGTCGAGCCATGGAAAGATGACCGATTTCGAACTTCTTCCAACGTAATTTTATGCACAAAAGGTCCGCAAACAGTGATTCTTTCCCATGGTCAGACTATATTTATTATATTTTTACAATTGCCTTGATGTGTGTTCTCAAATTTGAGTTTGAAGACACTAACTTAGATATGTATTTTATTTTGGGTTTACAAGAAGCACTAAAAATGTAACTTCAAGAAAGTTAGATCAAAAGTTAATAGCACACGTCAAATGTAACTAAATTAAGTTAAAAGTTAAGAGCCTAAA